>NW_026943822.1:24404799-24469799 GCF_035594765.1 Anolis carolinensis
CTTGAATTAATATCAATTAATGGGAAGCCAGCCTCCACTTTGCCCTTTTCCCCGGGAAAATATTTCTCCGGCTTTGACAAGGATGGTAATGATTCTGGCTCAGAACCAAACGGACAGGAGGAGCCGCTGCTTTGGAGGGCAAGGCAGGGACCATTGCCGTTGAAGTGCTGTCAATCTGAGTTCATTCTACTCTGTAGTTTGCCCCTTAGAAAACTATAAATCCCAGGTTTGCACAGCACTGAGCCTCACCAAACTACAACACACAGCATTCCGCACCATCACCGTTGAAGTGCTGTCAACCTGAATTTATTCTCATTCTGTAGATGGACACTTAGGCTTTGGGAAACTATAACTCCCAGGATTCCGCAGCACTGAGCCTCACCAAACTACAACGCACAGCATTCCGCACCATTGCCGTTGAAGTGGTGTCAACCTGAGTTCATTCTACTCTGTAGATTGACCCTTGGGAAACTATAACTCCTAGGATTCCGCATGGCAGTTAAAGTGGTGTCAAACTGCATTCGTTCTCTATGGCCCTTTAGACCTCATGAAATGACAATTCCCAGGATTCCACAGCATGGAATCATTGCAGTTGAAGTGGCATAAAACCGAGTTAATTTCCAGTGTAGATGCCTCATATGGCAAACAAAGGGAGCTCCAAGACACACGGAAACAGATGGCTTCCGAAAGGGAAAGCAAGCATTTCCGTTAACAATTCTACCACTTTCTTTTTTTAAATTATATTTTGCATAACTTAATTTGATTTTTTTGTTTTTTCCTTGTGTTATTTTTCTTTCCTTGAGTGATAAACAAGATGTTTTACATATGCCTACTAGGAATAATTGATAGTTCGTGCTTCTGTGTGTTCTCCTTGTTAAAATATTTGCATTTAAAAGCCAACTTGAACTCCTGCCTCAAGGCGATGTACATGTCTTTCCTCAGGAACATCAGAGACCAGAGGATTAGAAATTCTAATTGTTCGGGAAGAGAGACACATTTAAAGAGACACCGCTGCTCTTCTTCTTCTTTCTTCTCCTCTCTTGTCTTTTCTTTTTTGGAAAGAAGAGTTTCCAGGACAAGACTCACAAGGCGCCTGGTGATCAAGACCTTCGGCCTGGAAATAAATAATCTCTTCTACCTTGCTCCATGCAATTCCAGATGGTGTCAATGCTATGGGATCCTGGGATTTATAGTTTGGTTGAGCGGAGAAGGCAAAAGAACTTTAGAAACTACAACTCCCATGATTCCATAGCATTGTGAGCTGTAGTTTGATAAGGTCCTTGGCCTTCTCTATGAAAGAGTGCTGGTGCCTCCTCAAACTACAGCTCCCAGGAATCCCATTGCATTGGGAGATGTAGTTTTACAAGGTCTTTCACTTTCTCTATGAAAGAGTGCTGGCCCCTCCTCAAACTACAATTCCCAGCATCCCATAGAATTGGGAGATGTACTTTTACAAGGCCTTTTGCCCTCTCTGCCAAAGAGAGCTAGTGTGCTTCATCAAACTACAGCTCCCAGGAATCCCATTGCATTGGAAGATGTAGTTTTAGTGCTGGGAGATGTAGGTTTACATGGTATTTAGGATTCTCTAAGGAAGAGTGCTAGTGCCTCCTCAAACTACAGCTCCCAGGAATCCCATTGCATTGGAAGATGTAGTTTTAGTGCTGGGAGATGTAGGTTTACATGGTATTTAGGATTCTCTAAGGAAGAGTGCTAGTGCCGCCTCCAACTGCAACTCCCAGGAATCCCATTGCATTGGGAGATGTAGTTTTACAAGGTCTTTCACCTTCTCTATGAGAGAGTGCTGGCCCCTCCTCAAACTACAATTCCCAGCATCCCACAGAATTGGGAGATGTACTTTTACAAGGCCTTTTGCCCTCTCTGCCAAAGAGAGCTGGTGTGCTTCATCAAACTACAACTCCCAGAATCCAGTAGAATTGGGAGATGTAGTTTTACACATTATTTATGAAAGAGTGCTGGTGCCTCGCCAAAACTACAGCTCCCAGGAATCCCATTGCATTGGGAGATGTAGTTTTACAAGTTATTCGGCCTTCTTTATGAAAGAGTGTTGATGCCCCCTCAAACTACAACTCTCAGGAATCCCATTGCATCGGGAGATGTAGTTTTACAAGTTTTTGGCCTTCTTTATGAAAGAGAGCCGGTGTTTGTTGCCAAACTACAACTCCCAGGATCCCATAGCATTGAGCCGTGGTGGTTAAAGTGGTACCAAACAGCGTTAACTCTACAGTGTAGATGCACCTCCAGTCTGTAGCTTTGATGGAGACCGACCCCACTCGAACGGCCACGGCTCAATGTTATGGCATCCTAGGAAGCGTTAGCAGGGAAGGCCTTGCAAAACTACAGCTCCCAGGACCAGGGCAGTTAAAGTGGTGCCATGTGTAGAGACAGACCACTTCCGGTCTCACTCTGTCTACCAAACAGCAATGCAACGAGACTTGCCATTGTCTCGTCTCCTGGGTTTTGTAGCGTCAACGTGTCTCCTCCCAACGTGTGCCCAGAATTTGCCAAGGACAAGCAGGCCGTTCATGGCTAATTAAAGCCCCCTTTTTCCGCGAGAAGCGCCGTCCTCGTCCTCGGGCGCTGGAGGCAAAGCCCTCGGTTGGAGATGCGCCTGATGGATGAGATGACAGGCCTCGGACCTCTCCTCTCCATCACCCGATTCCCAAAAGGACTCCTTCCTTCCTCCTCCTGCGGAATCAGACAAATCTGCGTTGTTTTCACTCCCATGGAAAACAAGGCCGGGAATGGATAGGCATGGATGACTGGGCCAGGATCAAGGCTGCTCCCTAGAGAACGCATTATTCCCCATTCCCAGAAATGTGTCTTATGGGTCGACACGGTACCGGCAGCCCAATGTAAACACATAGAGGAAGGCGTCCAAACTTTTTGCGAAGAACACCAGATTCGGGGAGGTGAAAATGTCCCTTCAGCTTAGCATTCTTTGAATCATCAACATTAAATTCAAATGAACTAATTTATGAAATTTTGCCATTTTTCGTGTTTTCGCGCAGAACACAAATAAATCTAAACACGTTTTTACAAAATTCACTCTGCCTTTCCTAGTTGAAGACTAGGAAATACTGTATATACTCGAGTATAAGCCTAGTTTTTCAGCCCTTTTTTTTAAGACTGAAAAAGCCCCCCTCGGCTTATACTCGGGTGAGGGTCCTGGCTGGCTTATATTTGGGTCAAGGCAAAACAATACAATTATATAGCAATAAATAACACTTACACAACCTGATCAATGAATGCCGTTTGGCACCACTTGGACTGCCATGGCTCAGGGCTACGACGACCTGAGAGTTATAGTTTGGCAAGGTCTGCTCCACCAGAGTGCTGGCACCTCATCAAACTATGACTCCCAGGATCCCAAAGCCTTGAGCCACAGCCATTCAAGTGGCATTGAATTGCATTTCTTAGGGACTTAGCACCTTGGAGAGTTCCCTGGAAACTATCAAAAACCCGGAGTGGGTTCACTGCCCCACTGACTTGGGAAGGACCAGTTTCCGCTGGGAAAGGCACTCCCCAATATCACGTAAATTTCGGGTTTGGTCCAATTTCAGGCCAATATCTTTCCGCCCTGCTTTCCTGTCCGGGATTGATGATAACGGATCCGCCGGCAACCAAAGTCGACTCCGTCTCCGAGCCGTGTCCGCACCTCCCTCCGCGAAGACATTGGGTCACTCCCTTAATTGGCAGTCAGTCTTAAAGAATGTCTTTCATTAAAGGATATAATTTGAAGAACTGGGTAATTGACTCACATTTGATTAAGGCCGATTCTGTTGGGTTAGCGTGATTAATAGATAAAATTAGAATCAAACACCGGGCTGAACGGAAAGGTGGACCGTATTAAAACCTTACATTGGGAATGAGACAGATATACGGCCCTTTCTTTTCGGAAAGACCCAGAAAATAACTCTATTTACTTTGAAATCATTTATATCCCTCTTATAATTCTAAGAATTTACTTTCCAAAATTCACCTGACATGTATATTATATACACAATGACTTGGGGTTAATTTCTGGGCGCAGTTCGGCGAGCGGCTGAGCGGTGAGATTTAATGCCTTGATTCCAATGGGAAGATGCCTTCATTTTGGAGGCAAGGAGTGTGTCTACAATGCATAATTAAAGCAGTTTCACCCCGTTTGAACTGCCTTGATTTAATATTACGGAATCCTGGGACTTGTAGGAATTGTATACGTCCAAATAGTGCCGCTGGATCCCCAAACTACACCTCCCAGGAGTTGCCTATACTGTAAAAACGAATACAGTGGTGCCAAACTGAATTAATTGACCTGTGTAGATGTACCCCAAGGCTATTTAAGGGACTCAAACGTACTGTATTTTAATGTGATTATATTCTATGATGTCGACCGGACTCGTTCCCAAGTAAGCCGCTCCGAGTCCCCTTGGGGAGATCGAGGCGGGTTACAAAAATATTTCTTTAAAAAAATATTATTATTATTATTATTATTATTATTATTATTATTATTATTATTTTATTGTATGACACAGCAAACAAGATAGACATGCTGGATTTCGTATCACAAAATCACAAGTCGAACACTTCCCAAGTGTCTAGGACTGTGTGATGTATTTTTGGATGATGCGTGCAGATCACAGTCGGGTAGCCTTTTGCAGTTGGCAGATCATAATTTTGTCAGTGCCTATTGTTTCCAAATGCCGGCTGAGATCTTTTGGCATGGCACCCAGTGTGCCCATCACCACCGGGACCACCTGCACTGGTTTCTGCCAGAGTCTTTGAAGTTCAATCTTGAGGTCCTGATAGCGGCTGAGTTTTCCTGTTGTTTTTCGTCAATGCAATTGTCACCTGGGATGGCAACATCAATGATCCAAACCTTTTTCTTTTCCACAACTGTGATGTCTGGTGTGTTGTGTTCCAGAACTTTGTCAGTCTGGATTCGGAAGTCCCACAGTATCTTTGTGTGCTCATTCTCCAGTACTTTTGCAGGTTTGTGATCCCACCAGTTCTTTGCTGCTGGGAGGTGGTACTTGTGGCATAAGTTCCAATGAATCATTTGGGCCACATAGTTGTGCCTCTGTTTGTAGTCTGTCTGTGCAATTTTCTTACAGCAGCTAAGGATATGATCAATGGTGTCGTCAGTTTCTTTGCACAGTCTGCATTTTGGATCATCAGCTAATTTTTCGATCTTGGCCTTAATTGCCTTTGTCCTGATGTCTTCTTCTTCTTCTTCTTCTTATTATTATTATTATTATTATTGCTCCTGGGCTGCAAGGATCAGGCCTTCTGTCTCCTCCTTCAGGGTCCCATTCGTGAGCCAGAGCCAGGTCGTCTCCTTCTCAGCTTTTCCTTCAATTTTGTCAAGGAACTTTCCATGCAATGTTTTGTTGTGCCAGCTGTCAGCTCTAGTTTGTAGTGCGGTTTTCTTGTACTTTTTTTTTGTCTGCTGTGCTTTGAGGAGTTTCTGATTTTTGACTTCAATCAAAGCAGATTCTTCACTTTGCTTGACATATTCTGCCAGGGCATGTTCTTCTTCTTTGACTGCTTGTTTGACTTGTAAGAGTCCTCTGCCCCCTGATCTTCTCGGCAGATATAGCCGGTCAACATCACTGCGAGGGTGCAGGGAATGATGAATGGTCATGAGTTTTCTTGTTTTTCTGTCCAAATTGTCCAGTTCAGCCTGTGTCCAGTTTATGATGCCAGCAGTATATCTTATAATAAAATTATTGTTATTGTTGTTGTTGTTGTTGTTGTTGTTGTTGTTTTGGAATGGCAAGGGAGTAATTTTGCTTGGGACATGGAAGAACAATAAACAGCCAGCCTTACATGAAAAAAGATTTCATTTCAGGAGTGGAATTGACGTTTTATGTTGGGATGCACAACTTTGCAGTTATATGGAGTCATTTCCAAAAATCACCAAGGCAGGGAGGGAAATATGGCTCAACCAAAACTCTTCGCGATGACCTGTCGTTAGATACTTATCTGGGCATCGTGTCAGGATGCGACCCTGACTTGTAGCTGTATTCGTAATTTGAAAGACGTGCCGCGAAGATGCGCGGCGCCCAGTTGGGTGGAGCGGCTCCGTTTGGGATGGCGAAACCAAAGAAAAGATGACTAAAGCGCCTAATGAATTGCATGAGGGCTCCCCAGGGTGAGCTGTCAGATGCATTAACAAAGAAACCCACTTATGTTCCAATTAGCCGTGTTCCCTCTAATTGAGCCCGGCACCGATAAACGGGTATCAAAGAGACACGCAACACACCGCGCACGGATTGCGCTCTTCCAACACAATGGCACCAGGTTACGTGTTTGTGTCTGTTTTGACCTTTGAAATCAAATCCTTAGGATTTTAAAAATGTGGGAGGGAAGGCGCATGATTTAGAAGTAAATACTGTATATACTTGAGTATAAGCCTAGTTTTTCAGCCCTTTTTTAAAGACTGAAAAAGCCCTCCTCGGCTTATACTCGGGTGAGGGTCCTGGTTGGCTTATATTTGGGTCAGCTTATACTCGAGAAGATATGGTACATTTATTATTTTTCTCTATTATTATTGGTATTATTACATGTATTATTTTTCTCTATTATTGTTGCTACTATTACATTCATTTTACTGTTATTATTATTATTAATACATTTATTATTTCACTCTGATCTTATTATTATTATTACAGTAGAGTCTCACTTATCCAACACTCCCTTATCCAACGTTCTGGATTATCCAACGCATTTTTGTAGTCAATGTTTTCAATACATCGTGATATTTTGGTGCTACATTTGTAAATACAGTAATTACAACATAACATTACTGCGTATTGAACTACCTTTTCTGTCAAATTTGTTGTATAACATGATGTTTTAGTGCTTAATTTGTAAAATCATAACCTAATTTGATGTTTAATAGGATTTTCCTTAATCTCTCCTTATTATCCAACATATTCGCTTATCCAACGTTCTGCCAGCCCGTTTACGTTGGATAAGTGAGACTCTACTGTACATGTATTATTTTACTCTATTTATTATTACATGTATTAATTTTCTGTAATTATTATTATTATTACATGTATTATTTTACTCTATTATTATTTGGGTCAGCTTATATGCGAGAATATAGGGTACATTTATTATTTGTCTCTATTATTGTTGCTACTATTACATTTATTTTACTCTATTTTTATTATTATTAATAATAATACATTTATTATTTCACTCTGATCTTATTCTTATTATTATATTTATTATTTAACTCTATTTATTACTACATGTATTATTTTCCTGTAATAATAATAATAATAATAATAATAATAATAATAATGATGATGATGATAATTACATGTATCATTTTACTCTATTATTATTAAAAGGATACATAAGCACATTTAGATTGAAGAAGATGAGAATAATGATTTGATCAGAGTTGGACAGTCTTATCTTAAATTTGAGCTTGATGTAAATATTCAAAAACATTTAACCTACTGATGCTTCAATTAATGTAATTTTATTGGTATCTATTTTTATTTCTGAAATTGACCACTCTTGGCTTCTACTGGAGTCAATGTTTTCTCAGTTTTTTTGTGGTAAAATTAGGTGCCTCGGCTTATATTCGGGTCAGCTTATACTCGAGTATATACAGTATATATATGGTATTGACTGGGCTTGGCCCCATGTAATGGACTGGGGGCCTAGAAGTAAGCAACAAAACTAAACACCCCAGAACCATGAAACTTGGCAACAAAACCCAACAACTTTGCCACTAGATTTCTACAACAAAACCCAACATCTGGAACCGAACCAGGACCCAAAAAACCCAACCGTCGCTCCCGCACGAGCCTCTTAGTGCCGCTGCAGCCATCTTTACCACCATCTCCGGCGTCAGCTTCGAATTAAAAAAATTTTTTAAAAATTCCTCAACAATTTTTAACCAAAACCACCAGACTACACCACAGCAACACGTGGCCGGGCACAGCTAGTTACAAATATACCTGCACATAATGGAGAACTGGCATCCATAAGTGATCGAAATGTAGAAGGTTAGGGTTGGAAGGAGTCCCAGGAGTCGGACATCTAGTCCATTTCATGCTCAGCTCCAACCTCTCTCTCCCTTTAAAGACATCCAGAGAAGGCCATTGGTTCCATGGTTGAAACACTTTGAGTCTCCTTGGGGAGAGAAAAGCAAGGTATCAACATAATAAAAATAAAATAGAATGAAGAAGAACATATTAGACAGATAATGTATTGTTAGGAATGCATTGATTTTAACCTTATTGTGAAATCCCAGTGGGAAATACAGTTCTAATGGACATGTGGTCAAACTCCTGTGTATATTTTGTGCATAGAGCAACGAGTCAAGATTAAAAGCCTGTGAGTTTGGATGAAATCTAACTCTGAAAATTTTCATAAAGTCAGACAATGCAGTTATGCTCTGCAGACAACCGATAAGCACTCTGCTGTGTTATTTTTCCGGCTTGCCTTTGAAACATTCAATTCATTGTGCAGCAATCCAAGGAAAAGTACAATTCACAACCTATCCCACTTCAACAGAAAAATATCTCGTGTGTTTGAGGCAAGTGTGAATGTTGCAATTGGCATTGAATGGCCTTGCAGATTCAAAGCTTGGCTGCTTCCTGACTAAGGGAATCCTTTGTTGGTAGGTGTTGCCTAGTTTCCAACACACCTCTCATCGTGTTGTCGAAGGCTTTCATGGGCGGGATCACAGGGTTGTTGTATGTCTTTCATGGTCACACAACACCTCTCAACCTCTGAGGATTCCTGTCATAGATGTGGGTGAAACGTCAGGAGAGAATGCTTCTGGAACATGGCTATACAGCCGGAAAACTCACAGCAAACCAATGCATTATTTCTACCGTGTTGTTGCACCTTTGTCTATTTTTTGGATACAATTGGCCCTGTTTTGGGAAGACGAGAAACCTCATATCCAACCTCGGTGCTTCCTACATGGCTCTACCGTGTGGATATACCCAGCTACATACATACATGTGTACATTTCGTGCTGCATATGCAACCGGCAGCAGCCTGTAAAAGATAAATAATTATTAAAGTCTGTGTCACTTTTTCCCCCCCTTTCCCAAATCATCCTTTTGATCTGTCGGCTACCAGTGGTAGGAGATAATCTTTTATTTATACTATGTGAGGTAAAATTTCAAAACTGGATTTAAAGGGGAACATATATATATATCTATAGCATCGCCATCTCCCTCTTCGCGCCGTAATTAAGCCTTGAGGCCACGTGGCGGTTTAGTTGCAACACCGCTCTTGTCAATTTCTGTTATTGCTAATTTAAAGTTCACAGCTCCATACTTCACAAAAAACATATCGGGGCCAAGAAAAATAATATATGAAAGGGAAGAACTCTCTCCCTCAATTGCTATTAAAAATATTTTGAGTCCCGGGCACGCAGGAGCCGCTTCGAAGTCCCCAAATTACGGGCGGACGGAGATGAAAAACACCCTCCAGTGCCCTTTAAACTGAGCCTTTTATATCTTCTCTCTATTGACATGCATTAAATATATGTCTCCCCTCCCCTCCCGCCTTCATTAGCGCATCCTTTTAAAATATATATTAAAAATATATATATTTATGCCCCAAACCATGGCGCTCTGTGTTCCTCCTGCCCTCACTTTCCTGACACTTCCAATGAGGAGAAGAAAGGCGCCGCGTGGTTTTTTCTTCTTGGAAAGAAGAAGAGAAAGAAAACGCTACAAGGTCAACGCCGTGGCTTTCATCTCCGAACAATGGAGGGGCTCACTCTCATTTATCCAGGTAGCGGGCCCGGCTCCGGATAGGTGCCGCCAATAAGTGCCTTAATGGTGGGCTTTCCGGGGAGGGGGCCGGGCCCACCGCAGCGTGGAGCTTGTGTCATCTTCCCCCAAAAAGGCCCCGAGCCAAGAACGGCATCATCAGCATCATCGCAAGGAGCATCTCCACACCCTCCCCGTCTGAAGGATGGATGGATGGATGGATGGGCGCTTCAGAGGGTGACACGTTCTGCCTCTCAGCTACTCTTAACGGGTTTAGATCCCGCTCTGATCTCCGGCGCCGCGCCTCCGATGAGCCCCCTTCTTCGGCCTCCGTCAGCACATCTGTTTCCTTTCTTCATCTTTGATTTCTCCTCTACCTCCGATTCTTCTCCTTCTCCTTTTCCCCCCTTCTCCTCCTCCTTCTCCTTTCTTCCCTGGCCCTAAACATAATAGAGCCATGCCTGCCTTTCCTTCTCCTTCTCCAAGGTCTGGGCAGTGACAGTCGGGATCGGTGGAGGGCAATGGCAGTTGGGGTGGCAGTTGGGAAGACCTTTCATCTGCTGCTGGGCCTTTCTTTCCTTGGGCCCAAACATGGTAGAGCCGTGCCTGCCTTTCCTTCTCTTTCTCCAAGGTCCGGGCAGTGACAGTCGGGATCGGCGGAGGGCAATGGCAGTTGGGGTGGCAGTTGGGAAGACCTTTCGTCTGCTCCTGGGCCTTTCTTTCCCTGGGTCCAAACATGGTAGAGCCGTGTCTGCCTTTCCTTCTCCTTCTCCAGGGTCTGGGCAGTGACAGTCAGGATGGGTGGAGGGCAATGGCAGTTGGGATGGCAGTTGGGAAGACCATTCATCTGCTGCTGGGCCTTTCTTTCCCTGGCCCTAAACATAAGAGAGCCGTGCCTACCTTTCCTTCTCCTTCTCCAAGGTCCGGGCAGTGACAGTCAGGATCGGTGGAGGGCAATGGCAGTTGGGAAAACTTTTCAACTGCTGCTGGGCCTTTCTTTACCTGGGCCCAAACATGGTAGAGCCCAGGGAAAGAAAGACCCAGCAGCAGATGAAAGGTCTTCCCAACTGCCACCCCAACTGCCATTGCCCTCCACCGATCCTGCCTGTCACTGCCCAGACCTTGGAGGAGAAGGAGAAGGAAAGGCAGGCACGGCTCTACCATGTTTGGGCCCAGGGAAAGAAAGGCCCTTCCTCCATCCTAACTACTGCTGAGTAGAGAAGAAGAAGGCTTGGCTCCATCACATCAAGGTCCAGAACCAGGGAAAGGGCTCTCTATCCATCCGAACTGCCACTGCCCTGTCCATGGAGAGAGAGAAGAAGGATCAAGCACAGCTTCATTGCTCCCTACTGCCACTGCCCTGCTCATAAAGAGAAGGAAGAAGAGGTAGATACAGTTCCATCATGCCTAGGCCTAGAAGATGAAAGGTCCTCCCAACTGCCATTGCCTTCCACCGATCCTGACTGTCACTGCCCGAACCTTGGAGAAGGAGCAGGAAAGGCAGGCATGGTTCTATTATGTTTAGGGTCAGGGAAGAAAGGAGGAAGAGGAGGAGAAGGGGGGGGAGGAGAAGGAGAAGAATAGGAGGTAGAGGAGAAATCAAAGGGCAGTGACAGTCATGATTGGTGGAGGGCAATGGCAGTTGGGAGGACCTTTCATCTTCTGGGCCTAGGCATGATGGAACCATATCTACCTCTTCTTCCCTTTCTTTATGACCAGAGCAGTGGCAGTCGGGAGCGATGAAGCTGTGCTTGATGTTTCTTCTCACTCTCCATGGACAGGGCAGTGACAGTTCAGATGGATTGTGGGCCCTCTACTTTCTTCTGGGCCTAGACGTGATGGAGCCAAGCCTTCTTCTTCTCTACTCAGAGCTAGTTGGGATAGAGGAAAGGTCTTTTATCTCAGCTACTTTAGATGGATGGGGCTGTGCGTGATGCGTCTTCTCTCTCTCCATGGACAGGGCAGTGGCAGTTCGGATGGATAGAGAGCCTTTTACTTGCTCCTGGGCCTAGACGTGATGGATCCATGCCTTCTTCTTCACTCAGAGGTAGTTGGGATGGAGGAAGGGCCTTTCATCTCAGCTAATTTTAACAGGTTTAGATCCTGCTCCTTTGAGGGTTCCTTTCCTTACTTACGGTTTTATGAGATTATCCAGATGGACTTTGTGGGCCCCTTTCCTTACCTATGGTTTTATGAAACCATCTAGATGGTCTTTGAGGGTCCCTTTCCTTATCTATGGTCTTCTGATGGCCTGATGAGATCATCTAGATGGTCTTTGATGGTTCCTTTCCTTATCTATGATCTTCTGATGGCCTGATGAGATCATCTAGATGGTCTTTAGAGGTCTCTTCACTTATCTATGGTCTTATGAGATCGTCTAGATGGCTTTGGGAGGTCACTTTCCTTACCTATGGTTTTATGAATCCATCTATATGGTCTTTGAGGGTCTCTTTCCTTACCTATGGTCTTCTGATGGCCTGATGAGACCATCTAGATTGTCTTTGATGGTTCCTTTCCTTACCTATGGTCTTATGAGATTATCTAGATTGTCTTTGGAGGTCTCTTGGCTTACCTATGGTCTTATGAGATCGTCTAGATCAGGGGTCCCCAAACTAAGGCCCTCCAAGGTCATTGACCTGACCCCTGTCCTAAACTTTAGACTTAGGGTTGACCTAAGTCTGAAACGACTTGAAGGCACACAACAACAACAATCCTAATTTTGGGCTATTTCATCCTAATGAACCGGCCCTCCACTTAAAAAGTTTGAGGACCCCTGATATACAGTATATGGTATATATATGTGCCACAGCATAACATTTGTATCCCATTTCGGTTGTGTAAGTGGAGTTGTGCCAGTGCAGCCTTGGAGGATGTGTATCATCGGCACCTTCACTTTCTCAGCCCATTTGCAGCTACACAAAGGACTGTTTGTGTTTGTTGGAAGGGGACGTAGAGCTCTGGCCACTTCCCTCCATAAGCACACATGTACACAACGCAAACCTGGTGTTGTTGTTGGGCCTCTGTTGTGCGGCACCTTCTGCGCCAGGGATCATTAAGGGGAAACGGCACTCGCAAAGTCTCCTCCGTTCGTTCCAATAGAGCTGCTGCCATGAATAATTGAGAGGCTGGGATACATTACATTTAAAGATCCCCTCCGGCCTCCATCGCAAGTTTCTGGATCTTGACAACTTTTTAACCAAGCTGCCAGGGTTACCCGCCTTTGCAGCGGCACCGTGGGAATCCTCGGGCAAAAGTTACTGATCTTTTATCCGTCTTATTTTCCAACATTTTAAATGAAATTATAGATATATATTTGTGGAATAGATCTTTGGGCAGCTTTTTCAAGGGAAGGCGCTTCAATGGGTCCTGATGACATGTTGGTAATTTTGATTCAAAGAGGCCGAGCTGCTCTTTCGGGGAGAATGTTAATTGCGGGGTTTGGCACAGCGTGGAGAGGATCAGTGGGTTTCCGACTCATGGGTAAGTCACCGTCTAAAGCAAAAGGTTCAAATCCAATTCAAGGGAGAAGATGATGGATGTTCATTACACACAAGATGATCCATTTGGTTGCGTATTTCACTGCTTGGTTCAGCTGTACAATATTGCCATGTAACACAAGGTTTGCGGAGCCCAATTCAACTGGAATCCTGTTACAGTTAATCCCATGTTCAATTACATAACAATAATAATAATAATGATAACAACAACAACAACAATATTGCTGAATTTCCAAAACAGCAATAAGATATTGACAGCAAGGAAATGTTATGAACAAGCTTGCCTAACAAAGGGTAGAATGAATAATAGTAAGAATAATAATAATTTTATTTATTTATTTATTGGACTTGTATACCGCTACTCCCAATTTGGCTTGGAGCAGTTTACAGAAATAGATAAAACAATGCAGTTAGCTTTAGATAACAATAAAAACAGACATAGCCCCAAGTTTTCACCAATAATAATAATGCTGGATTTCCAAAACAACAATAAGATATTGACAGCAAGGAAATGTTATGAACAAGCTTGCCTAACAAAGGGTAGAATGAATAATAGTAATAATAATAATAATAATAATAATAATAATAACAACAACAACAACAAGAACAACAGCATTGCTGGATTCCCAAAACAGCAATAACATATTGACAGCAAGGAAATGTTATGAACAAGCTTGCCTAACAAAGGGTAGAATTAATAATAATAATAATAATAATAATAATAATAATAATAGCAACAACAACAACAACAACAACAACATTGCTGGATTTCAAAAACAGCAATAAGATATTGAGAGCAAGGAAATGTTATGAACAAGCTTGCCTAACAAAGGGTAGAATGAATAATAGTAATAATAATAATAATAATAATAATAACAACAACAACAACAACAACAACAACAACAACAACAACAACAACAACAGCATTGCTGGATTCCCAAAACAGCAATAAGATATTGACAGCAAGGAAATGTTATGAACAAGCTTGCCTAACAAAGGGTAGAATGAATAATAATAATAATAATAATAATAATAATAATAATAATAATAATAATAATTTTATTCTTATATCCTGCCCCATCTCCCAGAAAGAACTCAGGGCGGCTCACATAGGGACCAAGCCCAGCAATAGACAATAAAATACAATCACATAAATACATATAAAACATATAAACATAAAATCATAAAGCATATAATACATTAAAACATACTCAAGCAATAGCTACTACTCAGGCGCAGTGAACATATTCCACTGGGGGCAAGGCAAATGTTGTTTGTGTACAATATCTTATTGTTTGCTGATGTGTCTACAAGTAAGTAAATCCAAAGGATTCAATGAGTTACTCAATAGGTCTACATAAGTAACTTCATTGGAGATTTATATGCTTTGCAACTCTTCTCCAAAATCTGAGAGTCGCTGACCTATATGGATTTATGAGAGTAATTACGGTAGGCTGCTAGGAATTGTGGGAGTTGTAGTCCAAAACACCTGGAGGGCCGGAGTTTGCTCATGCTTGATTTACTCTGTAGGGTCAATGCCGTTGGACATGGCTCAATGCTGGGCAATTGTGGGAGTTGTGTGTCGCTATCCATGGTGCTGAATCCTTCCATATAACTCGCTTCAGCACCTCAGACAGCTCCGTTGCTACTGAGATGTTAACCCAGCCTGGATTCATTGTTCCGCCGCCGCCGTCCGCCATAGATTTGCAGTGTGTGCGTAAGATTAATTTTCTTGAGCAATGGACGCGCAATATCATTACTCCTTCCCCGGACGGCGAAGCCGCTGGTCTGAAACCACCAACGACGACGACGACGGCTTTACAGTCTGACAAGTTTCAATATCCTAATGGAAGTTCAAGGAGCTGGAAGCAATCGACAAGAGTTTCCCCGGCTAATTTTATTACGCAGACACACTTAAATGGGTCCCTGTTACAATCACATTTATAGCGAGGGGGAAGGAACCAGCCTGGGATTGTGACTACCGCACTAAATCGACAAGGATTATCCGTCATTAAAGAGGAAGGAAATTAGTGGCGAGCGGGTGATATTTTTTACGGATCAAACCTTTGGCTGGTCAAGGTCCATTACGACGGTGTGCCATAAAGCCCCGAGCGGCACATCCCGCGGAACATTTAAATCTCTATTGTATTTGTGTAGAATATAATTCCTCGTCGCCATAAAGCCTCGTAAAAGTTACACCCCGATGAATAAAGCGTTAATAAATTGACCCGAGACACTTAAACGGCTAATTGTGTTTGAAATAAAGGAAGGCTCCTTCGTGTTTTGCCTTAACATTTGGCCAAGCCATCGACAAACCAGTCAACAATTGTATTGTTTTTAAGGTTCACATCGCCAAGAAACAAAATATTATCTACTGGAGTGGATCCCATTTAATATATCATGAGATGGGCCTGCCCAGCATGTTAAGCATATCTGGACCTGAATCCTGTTGATAGCTTCAACTAGAGTTGCCCAAGGAATAAATGGAGTTTACATAAGCTCAAGAATTGAACATAAGTTCAAGAATTGATTCATTAGGTCTACTTCAGTGGGAACTACCCATAGACTTCAATCTATGTGTTTGTAGTATAGATAAGGATCAAGGCCAAAGCCTGGAAAAGTTACTTTCCCCCAGGATTCTCCAACCAGTATGACCATGGTTCACTGTCATATCTGCATTCCACAAACCATGGTTTAGTGTCTTGTCTTCATTCCTCAAACCATGGTTTAGTGTCATATCTGCATTCCACAAAACATGGTTCAGTGTCATTTTTAAATTTTGCAAACCATGGTCTAGTGTCATATCTTCATTCCACAAACCATGGTTTAGTGTCATATCTTCATTCCACAAACCATGGTTTAATGTCACATCTGCATTCCACAAACCATGGTTTAATATATTTTCTTAATTCCCCAAACCATGGTTTAGTGTCATATCTGCATTCTACAAACCATAGTTTAGTGTCATGTCTTCATTCCTCAAACCATGGTTTAGTATAATATCTCAATTTCATAATCCATGGTTTAGTGTCTCATCTTCATTCCACAAACCATTGTTTAGTTTCATATCTTCATTCCTCAAACCATGGTTCACTGTCATATCTGCATTTCACAAACCATGGTTTAGTGTCTTGTCTTCATTCCACAAACAATGGTTTAGTGTCATATCTGCATTTCACAAATCTTGGTTTAGTGTCATATCTGCATTCCCCAAACCATGGTTTAGTGTCATATCTTCATTCCCCAAACCATGGTTTAGTGTCATATCTGCATTCCACAAACCATGGTTTAGTGTCTCGTCTTCATTCCACAAACCATGCTTTAGTGTCTTGTCTTCATTCCACAAACCTTGGTTTAGTGTCATATCTTCATTCCTCAAACCATGGTTTAGTGTCATATCTTCATTCCCCAAACCATGGTTTAGTGTCATATCTGCATTCCACAAACCATGGTTTAATGTCATATCTGCATTCCACAAACCATGGTTTAATGTCATGTCTTCATTCCCCAAACCATGGTTTAGTGTCATATCTGCATTTCACAAACCATGGTTTAATGTCATATCTTCATTCCCCAAACCATGGTTTAGTGTCATATCTGCATTTCACAAATCTTGGTTTAGGGTATGATCTGCATTCCATAAACTGTGATTTAGTGTTATTATCTCAATTCTCCAAACCATGGTGTTTAGTGTTGTATCTTCAGTTGGCAAACCATGGTGGAGTGTTCCATGTGAATATTGGGCATCGTGTGTTGTCAAAGGTCCTCATGTAACATCTGGAAGATTCCTAAGATATACAGCTCTCACTACTGGATGCCACATGGACCCAAAATTGAGAGGACTTTTCACAGTCCGGCCTAAGCAATTAAAGTTTGTTAAACCCTTTCCTTTTCGTATCATCCTGTGGTCTTTTCTTCCCGTTTTTAAAAATCCCAACGCCCACACATTGCATGGTTCTTTCCTCGTAGGCAGTGACAAAGGAGACAACAGATGTTCCCTCCAAGAAGTGGCATTAAGTAAAGTTATTTACATCCAAATAGGATAGTTAAGGGGGAGAAAATGTTCTGTTTTTCCGCCGAAGAGCTGTCAACCATTCTAACTTATTAACCTTGCCGGAGACAGTTGCCGGGGCCACCAAATCTCTCCTTGGTGATTGAGATGAAAAAAGGCCGCCTTGATATTTACTTACAGCAAACAAGAACCACCAAAGCCTTTTGTGGCCTCGCTTGTTTGTTTGTTTGCTTGTTTTGGAAAGTAAACACAAGGATCATACAGGACAGGGGTTTCCTTTTCCCTTTGGTGTTACTTTCCAAAAAGAAAAACATACACAAGATGTGGATCTTATCCATAATCCCTCCAAGCTCTCTTAAACATCATATGATAGGGATGGAACCAGTATTAGAAAATAATAATAATAATAATAATAACAACAACAACACCCTACTGGGATCTGCACGCATCATCCGAAAATACATCACATAGTCCTAGACACTTGGGAAGTGTTTGAATTGTGATTTTGTGATACGAAATCCAGCATATCTATCTTGTTTGCTGTGTCATACAATAATAATAATAATAATAATATAATAATAATATAATAATAATAATAATAATAATAATAATAATAATAATAATAATAATACATCACACAGTCCTAGACACTTGGGAAGTGTTCAACTTGTGGTTTTGTGATACGAAATCCAGCATATCTATCTTGTTTGCTGTGTCATAATATAATAATAATAATAATAATAATAATAATAATACATCACACAGTCCTAGACACTTGGGAAGTGTTCGACTTGTGGTTTTGTGATACGAAATCCAGCATATCTATCTTGTTTGCTGTGTCATAATATAATAATAATAATAATAGTAATAATAATAATAATAATAATAATAATAATAATAATACACCACACAGTCCTAGACACTTGGGAAGTGTTCGACTTGTGATTTTGTGGTACGAAATCCAGCATATCTATCTTGTTTGCTGTGTCATATAATAATAATAAGAAGAATAAGAATAAGAATAATAAGTTTATTTATATCCTGCCACCATCTCCCCGGAGGGGGCTTGGGGCGGTTCACAAAAATATCAGATACAAACAATAGCAAAATACAATACATAAGTAAACAATAACATGTACCAGTTATCATATTTAAACATTGACCAAAAGAGTAAGACACACTTAGTAAAAAACATAGTAAAAACTTAGTTAAAACATAGAATGAAAAACAGTGAGGTTGTAATGATAGATTAGCAAAGTGCACATTATATACCTTTTGAAAATGGAAAATGTTTGTTGCATGACAAGAAATATTATATATATATATATATATATATATATATATATATATATATAAATGTATATTATAATTTTTCCCATGGGCACAGAGGCTAGGAAGGAAGTGCTTTAAATTAAAACGGTTCCGAACCAATATTTTTGGACGGCACTCCAAAAATATTGGAGTCCATAGGGTACTATTGGGGTTTCCAGGTTTGCCCCGAATCCGAAATGGATTGAGTTTGGATAGGTCTACTAGTAACCAACCCACGGGCCATGTCTACCATCCTTGGATGGAGAGGATGGCATATCCACATAGACTTCAAAGGAAGAAGGCTTTAACCAAACGTATGGTTCGGAGACACAAACACAGAAAGAAGGAAGGTAGCATTGGTTGGGAGATGCGTGCTATTTCTGTAAGAAGAACAAATACCCGGAGGCTCTGAGGGTTCGTTCTCATTGCAGACATTCAGTGGGGAGAGCGTGTTTTGGGGAAGGGGGGAGGGTGGGCCACCATCAAAGGGAGACAAAAGTAAATATTGGTTTTGCATCTATTGACACATGGAATTTCATTGGAAAACAACAACGACGACGACGGTCGCAACAGAGTCTTATAAATATCTCGCCGGAGTTGCTCGTGCACCGAACGCGGAAACTGGGCTTGGTCCAGACTTTTCCCGAACCTCAAATTCCCCTTGTTTGAATCCTTCCTCCTTGAGCCCCTCAAACATGAAGGCAACCTTGAGAAGCTCTTTCCAAGATCCATTTATGTCCATGTTGCATCTGATCTTGGAAGCTAAGCCGGGTCATCCTTGGCTAGTTCTTGGATGGGAGACCATCATTGAATCCCAGGTCCTGGAGGCTTTATTTCAATCCAAACCATCTCTGTCCAAACCATAATAATAATAATAATAATAATAATAATAATAATAATAATAATAATAATCTTTATTTATACCCCGCCACCATCTCCCCAACGGGGACTCGGGGCGGCTTACATGGGGCCATGCCCAAAACAATACAATGTAAACAGCATATAAAAGAACAGCACATCACAATACAATAAGCAATACAATAAATAATATCCATTACAAAATAAAACAAGGAGACATTGAAAACAAGGGCAGACCACATGAACATTAAGTTAAAAACCATCCCTTGCTCAGGAAAACCCTAGGAAACTCATGGAGTCACATCATAGAATCATGCTTGGTGTAAATACAGTAGAGTCTCACTTATCCAACACTCGCTTATCCAACGTTCTGGATTATCCAACGCATTTTGTAGTCAATGTTTTCAATATATCGTGATATTTTGGTGCTAAATTCATAAATACGGTAATTATTACATAGCATTACTGCGTACTGAACTATTTTTTCTGCCAAATTTGTTGTCTAACATGATGTTTTGGTGCTTCATTTGTAAAATCAGAACCTAATTTGATGTTTAATAGGCTTTTCCTTAATGCCTCCTTCTTATCCAACATATTCGCTTATCCAACGTTCTGCCGGCCCGTTTATGTTGGATAAGTGAGACTCTACTGTATACCTCCTGTTTAGCCCAATCCTCCTCCTGCGTGATCACATTTCCTCGACTCTTTCTTTGCAAATATTGTCACAGTGAGTCCGAGGCGCGCTCGCCGTCCCATCCGCGGGTCTCCAAGTGAAGTCAAACTATGCAAACATCTCCTGCCTAATTAATCTTAAACCTCGCTCGTTCGAGGAGATACTTGTTGCGGACAAGTAAACCCCGGCCGGCGGTTTGTCTGCACACAGGCTCCCCGGTTGCAATTTTCCACGGATTTGCACACAGGCGCCCAACCTGGAGGTGTTTGCAAGAGAGAGGCCTAGTCAAGGACAGGCAGGATCCGGGGATTAAGCCAGAGCCGCCGCCGGTCAAAGGCTGGGTGTCGCCGGCTGCCAGGGATGTGCCGCTGCCTGAGGAGCCCAGAGAGGGTGGGATCATCCGTAATCCCTGTCCCTCCCGGGCACCACGCACCTGCCAGCCTGGTCCCATCCCGGGCACAACAGGGTGCGGGATGGGAGGTAATTATCCCGGCTGGCATCATTATTCATCTCCAGCACCAGGCTCCTCCAGGTGGAAAGGAAGGTGGACTCTTGCTGACGCTTCGCTTCTCCTTGCCTTTCATAGAATCCCAGAGTTGGATGAGAAAGGGTCCTGAAGGACATCCAGTCCAACCCCTTTCGGTGTCAGGATCTCCAATCCTTGACATCTCTGGTTGGCTGACAAGGAACAGATGCCAGCCAAAAAGCAGGCCGGCCATAAAACATCAATTACCCTCTGGTATGTGGGAGCCCCTATATATGTGGGCCAAAAGAAGGTTCTGGCATTCGGTACAATAAAAACCTGTTGGAATCTACCCGCGTGTGTCTTGGTGCTTTTCTTTGGAAGACGGACCCACAGCACAACTGGGAGAAGAGAACCCGACATTCGGCCAGGCAGGAAGACACAATCAAAGACCTCCCGGCAGATGGCCATCCTGTCTGTCTATAGAACCATAGGATCCCAGAGTTGGAAGAGAAAGAGTCCTGAAGGACATCCAGTCCAACCCCTTTCGGTGTCAGGATCTCCAATCCTTGACATCTCTGGTTGGCTGACAAGGAACAGATGCCAGCCAAAAAGCAGGCCGGCCATAAAACATCAATTACCCTCTGGTATGTGGGAGCCCCTATATATGTGGGCCAAAAGAAGGTTCTGGCATTCGGTACAATAAAAACCTGTTGGAATCTACCCGCGTGTGTCTTGGTGCTTTTCTTTGGAAGACGGACCCACAGCACAACTGGGAGAAGAGAACCCGACATTCGGCCAGGCAGGAAGACACAATCAAAGACCTCCCGGCAGATGGCCATCCTGCCTGTCTATAGAACCATAGGATCCCAGAGTTGGAAGAAAAAGAGCCCTGAAGGACATCCAGTCCAATCCTTCTGCCAGGCAGGAAGACACAATCAAAGACCTCCCAACAGATGGCCATCCTGCCTGTCTATAGAAGCATAGGATCCCATGGTAGATCAGCTCTTATAAATAAGTGAATAGATCATAAGGTTGGAAAGGGCCATTCCGTCTAACCTCCTGCCATGTCGGACAATACGATCGAAGCCCTCCTGACAGATGGCCTCTAAAACCCTCCAGAGAAGGAGACCAGTTTGGCCACCCTTTCCCATCCACCTTCCATCTCGTCCATCTCCTTCTTGGAGATCTTTCGGTGCCAATATCTCCTTGCGCGTGGCAGGGAATTCACCCCAAATCCAACCTTACGAAAGTGGTAATTGCCTCTTTAAGAACATAAAACCCGCTCGAACGAACGCTGGGAGCTCCGCCATCTCCTCCGAATCATTATCTGCTAATGACCAGCCGACTCCGAAGGGAGGGAAGCATCTTCCCAATTATTTAAGTACCCGGAGCAGTCTCTGTGTGGTGCTGGGCTGCTTTTTCCCCAGAAAGAGGCGCAAAGGCAGGCCCCATCCTGGCGCATCGTGGGGAGGCCTTGTTTTATGCGCTTGTGTTTTTATGTAATGCCACATTTTAGGAAACTAAAGACAAATTAGACCAGGGCTGGGAACAACATTGTTTCCCTTCCTTTGTTTGAATGGTGGCGATGCGGAAACGCGCACCGAGTCTAGTTTTGGGAACGCACTTGCCAAACCAAAGAGAGAGCATCCAAAGCGAACGCGCTCTCCGCATTCAGATCTCCATTTTCAGATTGTTTTTGTACTAATAGAGAGAAGAAGCAGGTTAGGAATATATATTCCCTTGGAGCAGTTGCAATCCTCTCCAAAAAAGGAACTTTTCCAAGTTCGGTTGGCCCAAATCTAGCTACGGATGCTGAGTTTTGTTTTGATGTCTCTTAGCAAATGCATGCCTTCTGGATGAGTGTGCAATTTGGTGCACGGTCCCAACTCTTTGCATTTTTCAAAGCAATCAGAAAATGCAGTCCTCCAAATAATAATAATAATAATATGCATGTTAAATGGGTATTTCAGGAAAATCAGGTAATTGCAGAACTGACAACAGTTCTGCAATTTGGTGCATTGCATTTTTCAAAGCAATGGGAAAATGCATTCCCCCAAATAATAATTAATAATAATAATAATAATCACACACAGTCCTAAACACTTGGGAAGTGTTCAGCTTGTGATTTTGTGATACAAATCCACCATATCTATCTTGTTTGCTGTGTCATACTATGTCGTTGTGTCAATAATAGTAATAATATGCATGTAAAATGGGTATTTCAGGAAAATCAGGTAACTGCAGAACTGACAACAGGTGCATCTAGCTAAGTTTTGTTTTGATGTCTCTTAGCAAATATTGCCAAATGGATTAGTGTGCAATTTGGTACACGATCCCAGCTCTTTGCATTTTTCAAAGCAATCAGAAAATGCAGTCCCACAAATAATAATAATAATAATTCTAATAATATGCACGTAAAATGGGTATTTCAGGAAAATCAGGTAATTGCAGAACTGACCACAGGTGCATCTACACTACAAAGCTAAGTTTTGTTTTGATGTCTCTTCGCAAATATTGCCAAATGCATGCCTTCTGGATGAGTGTGCAATTTTGTGCATGATCCCAACCCTTTGCATTTTTCAAAGCAATCGGAAAACGCATTTCCCTAAATAACAACAACAACAACAACATAAAATTGGTATTTCAGGAAAATCAAGTAATTGCAGAACTGACAACAGATGCATCTAGACTACAAAATGAATTCACTTTGATACCACTTGAACCGACAGGGCTCAATACTATGGGATTGTGGAAGTTGTAGTTTTATAAGGTCTTTGGCCTTCTGTGCAAACAACAACTTACCGTATTCAATTGCATGCCGCCATTTTCTCAAACTGCATTAATTCCCCAGTGTAGATGGTTGCAAGAACAACGGTCAACCGAATGCTGGCCCCAAAGGAGTCCAAGTGGTACAATCGTTAGACCTTGGCTTCAAGGGTTTAAACATGTAAACAGATCAACTTTTTGACTGGAGATCTCTCATTTTTCACGCCGGATGTTCGCTGTGCAGGGCTTACAGATGCGCAATGGCACAGCCGCCGCTCCCCATCCATCACGAGGGAGGTTGTCAGCTCAAGTACCCAACAGCTGTCTGGGCAGATGTGAACAACCGCCTCGGTGTCATCTGGAAGAGCTGGGCCTCCGTTAAGACAACAAAAGCCGGCCTGTGTCAATGTCGGAGCTCCGGCAACGTCCGGGGAGGGGGCTTCATCGTCGCCTGAAATGCCATCCTTGGAACATCTTGTTTCCTTGTCATGGGTCAAGACACAGCTCGGAAGACCCAAAGGGACCTTCCGCTCCTTGCGTCTGAACTTCCTGGCTGTTTCGCTTTGAATATGGATTACTCAAGCTTACAATATAGTTGCACTAACTGTGCAATGCAACTGTTCAGCCCACTACAAATGGCACAATTCAGACTAACTGTGCAATGCAACTCTTCGACTCCACTATATGTTGCACAATTCATATTTATGTATTAACTGTGCAATGCAACTCTTTGACCCTGCTATATATTGCACAATTCAGATTTATATATTAACTGTGCAATGCAACTATTTAGCTCACTACAAATGGCACAATTCAGACTAACTGTGCAATGCAACTCTTCGACTCCGCTATATTTTGCACAATTCATATTTATGTATTAACTATGCAATGCAACTCTTTGACCCTGCTATATATTGCACAATTCAAATTTATATATTAACTGTGCAATGTAACTATTTAGCCCTAGTATAAGTTGCACAGTTCAGATTAATGCATTAAATGTGGAATGCAACTATGTAGCCCTACTACAAGTTGCAGAACTCATATTTATATGTTGACTGTGCAATGCAACTTTTTAGCCCTACTATAAGTTGCACAATTCAGATTTATACATTAATTGTACAATGTAACTATTCAGCCCTATGATAAGTTACAAAATTCAGATTGATGTATTAACTGTGCAATGCAACTATTCGATCCCGCTATATGTTGCACAATTCAGATTTATATATTAACTGTGCAATGCAAGTATTCAGCCCTACTATAAATTACACAATTCAGATTTATGTATTAACTGTGCAATGCAACTATTCGATCCTGCTATATGTCGCACAATTCAGATGTATATGTTAACTGTGCAATGCAACATTTTTTGCCCTACTATAAGTTTCACAATTCAGATTAGTGCATTAACTGCAAGGTCACTCTTTTGACCTACTATTAGTTGCATAATTCAGATTTATGTGTATGGGATGATGCATTCCTTAACTGTGTGCTGCTGAATGATTGCATTGCACCACTCCTCTGATATATCACTTTTTGGGGACTCCATAACCATGAACCATGGCAGTTGAAGTAGAATTAAACTGCATTAATTCTAGAGCGTAGATGCACTCTAAACCCTGGTGCGGATTCCCCACCAACATGAATGTGGAAGCTACTTTCTGAACCCAACGGATGCTTTTCTGGAATATTCTGATATTGACTCGCTTTGTTAAAGAGGGACTTTGCAACTGCTGGGCAAGATAATATTATTGTCTGAAATGAAGCAGAAGTGACTCGGCCCTAAATGTCTTTCCCTTTCGCCCCTCGCTTTGGACGGCATCATCCAAAGAAAAGCAGCTCTTTGTCACCGGACAAACGCCGGGCAATAAGGGACGAAAGCGAGCCTTCGAAATGGAGGAACCGCTGGTGGGCCCTGAAAAAGGCAATCATTGCGGCTTTTAATTGCCAGGTAAATTTAGTAGACCTCAAGCTTCGCCGCTGTTAGCACAGCTAATAAGACGTTATGAATTACCACCTGGCATCGCTGCCAATTTAACGGCCGTAACGCCGTCAGGAAATATATTCTGAACGTCGGCAAGACTTTTATGAGGGTTTTCTTTCCCCCTCCTGCTTTCAAAATGGGTCAAGAAACTCATTTAGGAATTATTTGGGGATTCATCTCATTCTCAGTTCTTTTGTTGCTCTGAACAGCTCTGCAGTTGGAGCCATCAACTGGTTGGAGGTCCGACACTTTAGCTGTTGTTGTTGTTGTGCGTCTTCAAGTCATTTGGGGCTCTTGCAGGCCCTAAGACAGAAGTGTTATGGAGTTTTCTTGGCAAGATTTGTTCAGAAGAGGCTTCCCTGGTGGCATGATTCCAATTCATTGTAATTTCAACTTCTGCAAGAATCACGGGTTCGAAACCCGGTGTGTCTAGCTTCCCAGAAGGTTGAATGAGATACAGACGGGTGGAAGGCAAAGAACCGAGGTTTGTTCTCAATGGCCAGAGAGGATGTCAGCACTCCAAAGAACTCTGTGAAACAGAACATACTTGTTACATTTCACAGCTATTCAAGAGTCCCGCGCCAGCTCCTGATTGGTCAAGAAAGTGTTGTCGAAGGCTTTCATGCCCGGGATCAGAATGTTGTTATGTGTTTTCTGGGTAGTATGGCATATTGTCATATGGTCATGGAGTCAACCTCTTTCAACCTGTCCTTCAAGTTACACATCACCACCCACTTAATCATTCTACAGGTCCACATGTCCATTCGAACAGTATTTCCACCAGTTTCACAATAGGGTTACAGTCAATGCTTTCTTGTCTAGCAATGCATTGTCTGTCTAACAAGATAAACACAAATGGTTAGTCCAAGATAAACAATGGGTGCTTCAGGGAGATAGCCATTTCAATGGGTGTTACAATGACGGTTCTTGTTTGGAGAGAGGAAATCATTCCATATCATGTCAGATATCCAGGAAAAGGATCCCAGACTTCAACCCAAGTTCATTGCGTGTTCCTCTCCCATCTCCCAGTTCATCGTGAAATGATTATGGTAATTTGAGGGATTGCTTCCGGTGTGTGTTTGGCAACATTCCGATTCACAAATGGGTCACAAATGTATGTTCCAAGGGAACTGTATCTCACAATTCATGCGATTCCTGTAACACATAATTCGGGGTCCAATTTCTCCAGAACAACGGCATTGAACCAGGGTGATTAAAGTAGAGTCAAACTGCATTCATTGTTCAATGTAGAGCCAGGATAGGGTTCACCATCAACTTGGACTGTCCCTTTAAATTTGGACTAAAACCAAGAACGGATCCAATGACCCACTGAGATGGAAGCCGATGCTGTCATGGCCCCCACCGCCTTGACAACCATGACAACCCACATTTGTGTCCCAAAGCATCCTCGCAAAAACTAAGGAGTCCATTGCAAGTTGGGAAGAGGCCGCTGCACGATACGAGTTGTGCTCTCCAGAGCAAGGAGGGAACAATTGCTCAGCACAGGCGTCCATGGGGGAAATGAATGCAAAGAGATTAAAGAGCGATCGATGGGAGGAGAATGGCACAGTGCTTATACGTACTTGAGAATGCAAATCTGTTTTTTGAAATGCCACATATAAAATAGACGATTCCAGAACGGACTTGGCGAGGAAGGCAGCCGACAACGAAAGGAGGACGGAAACTCAAAACCAACACCGTCCTGCCTCTAATTAGGCAGATCAAGGATGCCACTGATGTTTCCAATCATAATATTAACCAAAAAAGAGGTGCAATCATAACCAAAGATCTTTTCTTAGTGTAAATTAATGGGCACAGAATAGCTCTCGGGAGATTCCTGCCTTAAATTCCATGTAATGCTGAGATTAGCTTAATTCGTTCCCTGTTTTACGATCTCCATCTGCCCCACCATAGTATTATTTTGGTGCTCCCCTCCACCTAGAATTTATATTAACTAATGCATTTATATATTTGTACTAGCCGTGCCCGGCCACGTGTTGCTGTGGCGTAGTTTGATGGTCTGCAAAATAAAGTAATGAGAAAGTTCTGGTATTTAATATGTTCTATTCAGTGCTATTCAAGGTGGCCAACAAAGGAATCCTCTTGGCAGGAGTCAGGCAGGTTGTGATGCTGCAGAGCTATTCAGTGCTATTGAAGGTAGCCCACATAGGATTCCCTTAGGTAGGGAGCAGTCAGGCTTTGATGCTGCAAGGCTATTCAATGCTATTCATGCTGGCCAAATAAGGATTCCACTTGGTAGGAAGTGGCCAGGCTTTGAAGTTGTATGGCTATTCAATGCTATTTAAGCGGGGCTAGGGGATTATTTGTAGCGCATGCGCTGTATCATCTTTTTTATTTTTTGGGTCTTAAATCCTTGTTGATGTGAGTTTATGTTTTTATGTTAGTGGTGGTCACTCCTTGGGTTGTTAGGCATTGTGTGACCAAATTTGGTGTTATTTGCTCCAGTGGTTTTGTTGTTAACTCAGTCCTACAAACGGACAGTACATACATATATAATATATATAATATAATTAATACAGTATAGGATCAGGACCTGTGTATATTGGGATCATACTGTATTCTTTTTTTACCGTTATCCTTATTTTTAGAAGAAACCGATGCTGCTCTCCAATCCATTGCTCTGTATACTTTTTAGGAGTGCCGAGTATGAGGTCTATAAAACTCATCTGATCATTTTGTTAAATAAAAAAACTGAGTTCTGTCCCTTCTGTGCATTTGGGAACATCGGAGCTGTTTCCAACGACAGCAGCGGCAGCAGCACAAAACATTCCAGCAGCTTAAGTGGCGCGATCGAAATGTTAAGACATTAAAACGACATTAAAATACAATTGGGTTTTGTTTGTTTTTAATTGAAAATTAAAGATTTAACACCGAGAGGGAGAGAAATCAATAGACGGTTCCTGGATAATATGATTCAAATGACACTTTTTCGGTATCAAGACTGTGCCATTTTCAGCCACTTTTGAAAAATTCTGAAAAATACGTATCATTCCCATGCAAAGGCCTTTCAAGCCTAAGATTGAATAAAGTGGGGTATAAATAATAATAATAATAATAATAATAATAATAATAATAATAATAATGCATTAAATGCCCCATATTATTTTACAATTCTACTTTACTATTATTATGTTATACTAGCTGTGCCCGGCCACGCGTTGCTGTGGCAAAGTGGTGGTGGTATTGGTTAAAAATTGTTGTGTAATTTTTATTTGACGTTATTTGCATTTTTTAATTAATTTTATTGTAAGTTATATTTTTATTTATTATATTTTATTATTTTCTTGTATTATTTTTAGTTATTTTCTGTTATTATAGTATTTTATTGTATCAATTTTTTAGTGTTTTTATTATTTTTTATTGGGTTGCTAGGAGACCAAGTTGGAGGAGCTTAGCCTTCTAACTGGCAGCAATTGGATAAAAGCAATTATTCCTCTCTCTCTAATTAGGACTTTATTTTTCTTCTCTTTTTGTTGTATCAACCTAGAGGCATGGATGATGGGTTGTGTTGTCAAATTTTGAGGTTGGGGGGCCTGTAGTTTTGTTGTTTTGTGGGTCGCTGTGATGCCATCACTCTTTCATATATATAGATTATTGTGCTATTAATTTGTCCTTATTTTAATTGTTTGTTGATGTTGTTTATACATGCTTTTAATTTTGTTCATGTATTATTTTTTGGTCTTGGCTCCATGTTAGCCACTCCGAGTCCCCTCGGGGAGATGGAGGCAAGATAGAATATTATTATTATTATTATTATTATTATTATTATTATTATTATTATTATTATTATTATTATTATATAACTGTATTAAATAATATTAAATATTATATTAAATCTTGTATGGTTTGGGCACTAGATGATATCTGGATACTTGGATTCAAATCCCATAGAAACCCATTAGGTGACTTTAGGGGAGTTGCACCATTTCAACCCCATCGAATCCCATAGAAACCCATTAGGTGCCTTTAAGGGTCTCGCACCATCTCAACCCATTGAATCCCATAGAAACCCATTAGGTGCCTTTAAGGGAGTCGCACCTTCTCAACCCATCGAATTTCCATAGAAACCCATTAGGTGCCTTTAAGGGAGTCGCACCTTCTCAACCCATCGAATTTCCATAGAAACCCATTAGGTGCCTTTAAGGGAGTCGCACCTTCTCAACCCATTGAATCCCATAGAAACCCATTAGGTGCCTTTAAGGGACTCGCACCATCTCAACCCATTGAATTTCCATAGAAACCCATTAGATGACTTTAGGGGCGTTGCACCATCACAACCCTACAACTTTAGGGTTGCCATAAGTCACAAATGACTTAGAAGCTCACAACGGCAACGACTTCAGGCCCAATTCTCCATCACAACAACGCGGCACATCTGGATACTTGGGTTCAAATCCCATAGAAACCCATTAGGTCACTTTAGGGGAGTCGCACCATCGCAACCCTACAACTTTAGGGTCGCCATAAGTCACAAATGACTTGGAAGCGCACAACAGCATCGACTTCAGGCCCAATTGTCCATCACAACAACGCGACACATAGCTCTTTCTCTTCTGGTCCCAGCTCCGAAAACGACGACTCTGTTCGAAAGCTCTCTTCCCAGCCGTGATCCTTTACCTCTAAATATAAAAAGTAATCCCCAATATTTTTTCCCGCTTTCCAACTCTCTCTGCTATGGGAAAAAAAATAAAACAAAAATATGAAGAGATTGATGTGTGGAATTAAACCCAAAGGCAACCCGGGAAGCTGCTCTGAATAGCAACCAATTCCCCGCAAGGCCGGGCAGGCTTGTCGCGAAGGCGTCTAATCTCTGAACTCGGAAAGGTCAAGATGGGCTGTCTGGTCCCGCGGCTCAAGTGTAAATGCTCCGTAATGCTCCGCCAGGTGATTGGTTTGCTCTCTAGACAATGTCAATTTTGTCCCAAGTAGCTGCAGATGTGTCTAGCATTAAGTCGGAACGGTGTCAAGGGCCCTCTTGGAGCCGAGGCGGCTTCTCAGAGAAACTGGTCCTAAAGCCCCAGTCGATTACATCTCAGGCCCAATAGACAGCCATTTAAGACTCCAAGAAGGACCGGGTGTGGAGATGCATGCGATTGCGCCTAATGCCTCCTCCGCGCAGCCCAGAAGAGACGCAGGAGGAGGAGCAGGAGGAGGGAGGACGCCGGCAGACCGAGAAATACCAAGCACAGCATCCTCGAGCCGGAAGGAAGCCCCAAAGGCCATCTAGTCCAGCCCCATTCCTCAAGACAGAAACATACAGTCATGGGTCCAGAGAGTTGGAGTGGAACCCAAAGGCCATCCAGTCCAGCCTCATTCATCAAGACAGAAACATAGAGTCATGGGTCCAGAGAGTTGGAGTGGACCCCAAAGGCCATCTAGTCCAGCCCCATTCATCAATACAGAAACATAGAGTCATGGGTCCAGAGAGTTGGAGTGGAACCCAAAGGCCATCTAGTCCAGCCCCATTCATCAATACAGAAACATAGAGTCATGGGTCCAGAGAGTTGGAGTGGAACCCAAAGGCCATCTAGTCCAGCCCCATTCATCAATACAGAAACATAGTCATGGGTCCAGAGAGTTGGAGTGGAACCCAAATGCCATCCAGTCCAACCCCATTCATCAAGACAGAAATATAGAGTCATGGGTCCATAAGTTGGAATGGACCCCAAAGGCCATCTAGTCCAGCCTCATTCATCAATACAGAAACATACAGTCATGGGTCCATAGAGTTGGAATGGACCCTAAAGGCCATCTAGTCCAGCCTCATTCATCAATACAAAAACATAGTCATGGGTCCATAAGTTGGAATGGACCCAAGGCCATCTAGTCCAGCCCACTTCTGCCGTGGAGGAATTATGAAATCATGGGTCCATAGAGTTGGAAGAGATACCAAAGGCCATCCAGTCTGACCCAATTCTCCAATGTAGGAATTACAGAATCGTAGATGTATATAGTTGGAAATGAATCTAGTCCAGAACTTGACTCGAACTCTAGACAGATAGAACTCAACTGAAGTGACGCAATCAGTATGCACAAACGCTTGTGTCTGGATACTCCCTAGTTCCAGCCACACATCCTCATAGCTTCTTGGCAATTAACTCTTTCCACACTATGGTACATTCTGGATGATGCAATCAGTTGCAATATAATCATGGCACAAATTGCATTTAAACACTGTCAATACACAAATCCCACATTAACAATATAGAGGCTAAGCCCTGTCTCAGGCTCTTGGGAAGAAGCCACGCCCACTCCTCTAGCTCCGCCCCCTGTGTCCTAACAGGCGCCTCAAGTGCTCAGCCCTGTCTCTGGCACTTGGGAAAAGGCCCCTCCCCTCCTCTGGCCCCGCCCCCGTGTCCTAACAAGTGCCATCACCACCCCCCTGGATTGCTGCAGCGCCCACCAGGGGGCGGTAATGCCCACTTTGGGAATCACTGGTCTACACTGTAGATTTAATGTAGTTTGACACTTGGGCTCATGACTATGGAGCTGTAGCTTTGCACTGTTTAGCGCTAATAAAAGCCTTGACAACTACAAGGACTCCAACGCAGTTAAAGAGGTGTCAAACTGCATTAACTCTATAATATAGACAGCATGGTAAGTAACTCCAAGTAAAACTCCTTCTATTCTCTGTAGGGTCATTACACCCATTAGAGTGCGGACTCGGCGGAGCTTGAGTGCTTCCATTCAACCTACACAAGATCTCCCCGTACTTTCCAATTGTCTTGTTTCGGGGATTTCTTAGATTATCTTGTAAACAAAGCCCATTCCTTTTTATAATTTTCGTCATCCGGACCGACGCATCCGGAGCCTCCGCCGGCCCATCTTCCTAATATCTTCCTATCCAATAGAGTAATTAAATTTGCACGTTTTTTTTTTTATTTCTTCTTCTTCATCCTGGACGACGACGTACTCAATAAATCTGAATAAATTAACAACGCATTACTAAGGCGGCTCCATTAAATTTGCATAGTGCCTTTAATGAATATGCAACGGCAAGTGGAAAGGTCTGCCACTGTGAACCTGGCGCGCATTAGCATAAGCACTTGCAGCATCTTTCTTAAATAATACTCTCATTTGCACATCACTGACTTGGCTAATTCCGACTTCAGTCGGGGTAGCCGTGTAATTAAGACTCTCGCTTTTTAATTTTTAATGAAGTTTATGTTACATCAATCCTGACAGTAATGAGGGGGACGCGGAAACAAAAAGGCCCCTAATAATTAAATTCACAAACCGGTTTGAGGGATAATAATTCCGGAGGAGAAATTACATGACTAATTATTAATTAAATATTCATACCAGCCCGGGCCTGTCTTCTCTTAACGGCTCATCTTGTTGGTAATAATGCCAAGCTACGGACCCTTTCCCCGAACACACGCCCGGGTTTTAAGGTCTTTGGTTAATTTTAGTGCGCGATTAATCACTCTGACACATGGAAATGGGGGGAGAAAAATAATATATAAAATGGCTTTAATTGGTCTCATTTTATTGTGTCTAAATATTACTACAGTTGGTTTAGTTGGTGTCGGATTAATCGAGTTATCCAAAGCCTTGTTTTATGGAAGCATCAATTCACTTTATATCTATAAGGCTCTAATGTTAAGGAAGCCAGGAAAGGGCTGACCTTTGGGCGGGCTCCGGTGACTATTTACAGATCATTACATCAAAACTCTTTTTTTTTTTAAATTAAAAAATGTTATGTAATAACTTTGCATTTATCAAAGCACGACGGACAAAAATGCACCACGGTTATTCCAGTCCCGGCCGACCATTTCGAGGAATGCTCCTCCTTCATCCGGCCGAAAAGTAAGCAATATTAATACCTGTGGGTTTTGAAAAGGACGGAGAAGAATATGTTGTTCCATACCGACTGCCTTTAAGACTTCGGAAGGCCGATTTTGGAAACGATGGAGCATTTCCCAAATGGGATTTTCCTTATAAGACACAAGGGTCGTCCAAGAGGAACGAATCAATGCCAATCATTATGAACTTCAGAGCTAATTCGCCCCCAGGCAGGAAGCAGCCAGGCTTTGAAGCTGCAAGGCCATTCAATGACTCTGTTTATGTGTCTATCTATCTGTCTGTCTGTCTGTCTGTCTGTCTGTCTGTCATCTATCTATCTATCTATCTATCTATCTATCTATCTATCTTCTATCTATGTGTCTGTCTATCTATCAAACTGTCTATGTGTCTATCTATCTATCTATCTATCTATCTATCTATCTATCTATCTATCTATCTATCTATCTATCTTCTATCTATGTGTTTATCTATCTATCAACTGCCTATCTATCTATCTATCTATCGATCTATCTATCTGTCATCTATCTATCTATCTATCTATCTATCTATCGATCTATCTATCTGTCATCTATCTATCTATCTATCTATCTATCTATCTATCTATCTGTCATCTATCTATCTATCTATCTATCTATCTATCTATCTATCTATCTATCTGTCATCTATCTATCAAACTGCCTATGTGTCTATCTATCTGTCTATGGATGGATCTATGGATGGACACATCTATCAAGGTGTCCATCCATCCATCTATCGATCTATGTATCTGTCTATCTATGTCTCTCTCTGTCTGTCTATCTATCTATCCAGATAAGAAACACTCAGGGCCAGCTAACACCCCACCCCCCAAGAAAGGATCCCCCTAGACAGGAAGCAGACAGGCTTTGAAGCTGAAAGGCCATTCAATGGATATCAATATCCATGACTGTTTATTTGTCTGTCTGTCTGTCTGTCTGTCTATGTGTCCATCCATCCATCCATCCATCCATCCATGTGTCTATCTATCTGTCTGTCTGTCTGCCTGTGCCTGTCTGTCTATGTGCCTGTCTATTTATCTATGTCTATCTATGTGTCTATCTTCTGTCTGTCTATCTATCTCTATCTCTATCTGTCTGTCTATCTATCTATCTATCTATCTATCTATCCATCCATCCATCCATGTGTCCATTCATCCAACCATCCAACCATCCCTCCATCCCTCCTTCCATGTGTCTATCTATATATCTGTCTGTCTATCTATCTATCTATCTATCTATCTATCTATCTATCTATCTAGCCATCCATCATCTATCTATCTCTATCTCTATCTATCATCTATCTATCTATCTATCTATCTATCTATCTATCTATCTATCTATCTATCATCTATCCATGTGTCCATCCATCCAACCATCCCTCCATCCCTCCATCTATGTATCTGTCTATCTGTCTGTCTGTCTTTCTGACCATCCATCAAGATCCACCTCACCACCCACTTAAATCTGTAGGTGAGTGACCACATGTCCATTAGAACTGTATTTTCCAACAGTTTTACGCAATAGGGCCTCCGTGCATTATAGGTAGATAATAGTGCATTATCTACCTAACAATTCCTTCTTCTCCAAGCTTCAAGAAGGAAAGTCCAAATGCCGTTCCTCCTTCTCCAAACTTTGCAAATAAGTTTATAACAATTTGTTAACTTCGCCATCTCCAGAAACAGCATCCAAAATGAGGCTGAATGTGAGTTAATGAAGTTGAATGCAGTGCAAAAGTTGACCCCAAAATATTAGAGATTTTCCTAATGGGTTTCCTTAGAAAACTCAGTGGTCATCTTGGAAGGAAGGACTGAGTGCAGTTCCTTATTGTCTGAGCTTAAAATTGAAGTGTATAATAATCCATGAATGTCTCTATTTCCAAAAATGGTGTCCAAAATAAATCTCTCCAAATGTGAAGATGAATGCGACCAGTGTGTGCAAATGTTGGAAAGAAAGCAACATACCCATCCAAATACAGCAGAGTCTCACTTATCCAACACTCGCTTATCCAACGTTCTGGATTATCCAACGCATTTTTGTAGTCAATGTTTTCAATATATCGTGATATTTTGGTGCTAAATTCATAAATACATTAATTACTACATAGCATTACTGCGTATTGAACTACTTTTTCTGTCAAATTTGTTCTATAACATGATGTTTTGGTGCTTAATTTGTAAAATCATAACCTAATTTGATGTTTAATAGGCTTTTCCTTAAGGCCTCCTTATTATCCAACATATTCACTTATCCAACGTTCTGCCAGCCCGTTTATGTTGGATAAGTATATAATAATATTATACTATACTAATATTATAATACATTGTATATATATGTAATATTAATAATAATATTATGATGTAATACAATGTAATAATAATTATAATTCACTATTATAATTGTATATTTATATTACATGCAATATCACTAATAATATTGCGATATAGTTGTATAATATAATATTTTATATGTATGTATACTTGTAAACCGCCCTGAGTCCCCTTTGGGGTGAGAAGGGCGGGATATAAATGTCGCAAATAAATAAATAATAAATAAATAAGTGAGACTCTACTGTATAACTGAAATATTCCCAATGGATTTCCTTAGAAAACTCAATGGTCATCCAAGAAGAAACCAAGCTTCAAATCTAAGTTTCCAGCAATCCATATATTTCTGCATCTCCAGAAACAGAAGAAAGTGGGTTAATGAAGAGGAATGCACAACTGTTGTGTAAAGAAAGTTTTTTTTGTGTGTCAAAAAGTTATGTAAAGGAAGGAAACACTTATCCATGCAAGTCACTCAGGCGTATTAATCTTCCCAACCGGGAGATAAAATAAGAGATCACCTTGCGCCCGGCATCAGAGCGCTTTCTCAAATTATTCAAAGGGCCTAATGGACGGACTTGACTCCTTCCTGAGGGGAACCCGTGGAAACCCTCCGCTTCAGTTCATTTTCCTAATCATTCCGTCCGGTTGGTTCATCAAAGTGAGGCGGAGGGGCAGCTCGCCTTCAGCGGACGCTTGTCAAGGTACTTCGATCTGACAGCTTTGCGGGGCATGATTACCGCCTCGGATGCGCCCCACGCTCATCACCACCCTCGCCCTTTGACCAAACCGCACAAAACCGTCTCCACGTTTGCTCCTCTCTTTTTCGAATCTTTACTCTCTTAAACTCGCACCTGAAGGCAATTTACAAAAGACATGAGGACGGTTGGGTTGGAAATGACATCTCCGTAATGAAATACTACCTTGGCCTCTGCTTGGAATTCAGCCGTCATTAAGAAACATTGGTTTTGGTTTCACACATATGCGCAATCCGTTGTGGGCCATGAGTCTGATTGTCGGTCAAGTCTTGGCGATGGGTCCATAAGTGACTATGGAGACATATTCTCTATCCACTTGGTCTTTCTCAGTGAGGACAGACATTTCAACAAGGATTTGCTTGAGGAACCTTCTTTTTTATTATTTATTTATTGACAGTATTTATATCCCGCCCTTCTTTCTCACCCCGAAGGGGACTCAGGGCGGATCACAATGCACATCTACAAGGCAAATATTCAGTGCCATTAGACATACAACATATATAGACAGACACAGAGGCAATTTAACATTCCAGTTTCCGGCTTCATGAGGGTATGTTCGATTCCGGCTACAGGGGGAGCTTCCGCTTCAATGTCCACTTGTGACACCGAGTCCTTGATGGAGTACTTCCTCATTCCTCTGCACACTGCTGGAAGATTTTTTATGTCGTAGATTAGTTAAATTAGTCTTCTCGCATAAAGCGGTACCTAAATTTCCTACTTGACAGATGCAATTGTCTTTCGGGCTGCATAGGTCAACAGCAAGCTAGACTATTAATGGTCGAGAACTTATTCCAACCCGGACTGGCTTTGAACTCATGACCTCTCGTTCAGTAGTGATTTATTGCAGCTGGCTACTAACCAGCTGTGCCACAGCCCGGCCCAGTTGAGATGGTCACAGAAAGCTTTGGGTTTTAGTGTGAACTCTAAAGGAGACCTATTTACATGGCCCATCATCTCGTAGATGCCCTTCAAAGTTAATACTGACAGTTGGCATGGATTCATTTTCCCCACCTTGACATGGAAGTCAGTGATTGACATCTTGTCCTTCACATGCATCAGTCATGCTACGAATGGGAAGCCTCCGTTGCACAAAGGGTGCGTCCTGCTCACTGAGTTGCATTGCGCATTCTAGTTGTGCATCCTATCCTTATTGTGGTTGTCCTATACTTCGTATTGGGGTTGTGCACTCGATACTTTGAATTTCAGTTGTGCATCCTATGCTTTGCACAACGATGCCATTCCTCCGTGCACACATAGCATATCTCCACCTGTGGATATTTATGTATTTTTGGATTGCAACCAACATGAGGTGGTTTCATAGGGTTTTGGAGGGTTATATACCTTCCATTGAACCACTGTATATGACCTCAAATTGATCAAAACGTTGCTTTTGTGTCGTCGGCTTTGGAAGATGGATGGTCATCTATCTCATGAATTATTAATTGCGAATAATTTCCAAAAACTTTTGTTGATGACTTTCTTGGAGTGTGAAGTGCTAGAATGACGTCCTTTAGGAATGACATTATCTCCTTATCTAGCCAACCTTGAAGTGTCCCAAAAGGCAGTTCAGACCTTTCTTCAGGTACAAATATAATATTATAAATATTTGCAAGCTTTTTAAAAACACACGGCATGGCTCGACTTGCTCTTGGCATCCATTTGGTGCTTAAAATCCTACGATTTCCAAGCAGGTCCGTAATCGGCCTCTCCGTCCAAGAGTGTGTTCAATTCCTTGATGTTTTTGTTGTCTAATTGCCCGAGATGCCACTTTGTCCCCAAACAGGTTCGTTGTCTCTAATTGCGCTCCGGAGAGGCCGCCTTCCAACGGCTGGGGACGAATAACCTCGGTCCCTTCGGTCTCCCCTCAGAAAGCCGTCGATGTTCCATAAATCCGAGCCGGCGCAAATCTCATTTGAGTTACCATGCTGAATTAGCTGACATCCAAATGGCATTCATGTCTACAAATGGAATAATTAGAGGCTCGGAAACGGGAGGCATCAAGTGGGATCCCAAGTGGCAACGCGCCCGGCATTTGTATTCATTCAATCGACCGCTTAAGAGGAGGAGGAGAGGGAGGGGCGGCCATAATAACACAAAAATATGGGACTGGGGAGCAGATGGGAAACTTAATTTGTGGCGGACGATCAGGCAGCCGTTGGGTTTTTTCCTCTTGTGCCTTTTCCAGGGTCGTGAATGCCGAGCGAGCCTTGCTTGGCCCTGACGGTTTTGCTAAACACACAGAGCAACCGTGGTTTGGCTTCCAGGTTGCAAAGGCAATCGCTCTTGGCCAGGAGTCTAAAATAACTCCTTGAATGCACTTTGGACACACACAAAAAAAATATCCTCGAGCAGAGACAGTGTAGACTCATTACAATCCAGTTCAATGAGGTTAAACTGCATCATATGGCCATGTAGATGGGGCCAAAGCGGACAGGACCTTGGAGAGCTCCTTGGAAGGTTTTAGGAAGTTCTTCTGGGATGATTTTGGGAGCGTTGGGTCTCTTTCTGCATCTGGATTTCAGATGAATCCACGCTGGAGACTGCTCTGCCCAGGAATCCATCTTCCTACTGGGTTGCTGTATGGCCAAGTTCCAGTAGCATTCTCTCCTGACGTTTCACCTGCATCTGTGTCTCTTTCTGCATGTGGATTTCAGATGAATCCACGCTGGAGACTGCTCTGCCCAGGAATCCATCTTCCTACTGGGTTGCTGTATGGCCAAGTTCCAGTAGCATTCTCTCCTGACGTTTCACCTGCATCTGTGTCTCTTTCTGCATGTGGATTTCAGATGAATCCACGCTGGAGACTGCTCTGCCCAGGAATCCATCTTCCTACTGGGTTGCTGTATGGCCAAGTTCCAGTAGCATTCTCTCCTGACGTTTCACCTGCCTCTGTGGCTGATGGCATCCCCCAGAGGTTCTGTTGACAGTGAGGCAAGTGGGGTGTATATCTCCCTGTGGAATAATGTCTAGGGTGGGAGAAAGAAAGAACTCTTATCCATTTGGAGCAAGTGTGGATGTCGCAAGTAGCAAGATTGAATAGCATTGAGTAGCCATGACTTTGCAGCTTCGTGGCTACTCATGCTTCTCAAGCTTGCTAATTGCAACAGCCACACTTTCTTTAAACAGACAAGGGTTCTTTCTCCCAAGCTGCACATCATTCCACAGATATATATGTCTGTCTGTACCACAAGGGCTAGGTGAAGTGGCCCTTTGGGGTTTCACTAGGGTGGCTGTTTCTAGGTGAAGTGGCCCTCTGTGGTGTCACTGGGGTGGTTGTTTTAGGTGAAGTGGCCCTCCACTGTCGCTGGAGTGACTGTTGCTAGGTGAAGTGGCCCTCTGGTGCCACTGGAGTGATTGTTGCTAGGTGAAATGACCCTCTGTAGTGTCACTGGTTGGCTGTTACTAGGTGATGTGTTCCCCTAGCATCATCGGATGTGGTTGTTTCTAGGTGAAGTGGCCCTCTGATATCACTGGGGTGGCTATTTCTAGGTGAAGTGGCCCTCTGAGGTGTCACCGGCGTGGCTGTTTCTAGGTGAAGTGGCCCTCTGGGGTGTCACTGGCGTGGCTGTTTCTAGGTGAAGTGGCCCTCTGCGATGTCACCGGCGTGGCTGTTTCTAGGTGAAGTGGCCCCCTGGTGTCACTGGGGTGGTGTTTCTAGGTGAAGTGGCCCTCTGGGGTGTGAATGGGAAAGAAAGATGACCTGTTTAGGAAAGGGAAGGGAGGAAAGAAAGAGAGAAAAAGAAATAGAAGAAGACAGGGAAGGAAGGAAGGAAGGAAGGAAGGAAGGAAGGAAGGAAGGAAGGAAGGAAGAAAAAAGAGATGAAGGAAGGAAGGAAGGAAGGAAGGAAGGAAGGAGAGAGAGCTGGAGAGAGAGCAGAAAAACACCAGCTCTTTTGGGCCGGAATGTTTTCCTTCCTGAGCCAGCCATTCTACATCCTTGAGTAAGAACCGTAGAGCGTAAAAGCGAGGCCTGGTGCCGCGTAATTCTGCCTTTAATTAAGTCTCATCTGAGCCTTTTTGGGCCTCGTTTGGTGCTGTTTTCGTGGCTCTTAAGTGTCCGCAGAGCCCATTCGTTTCGTGCAGCCTAAACAACAACCCCGTTTCCCTTCCAGATTGTTCTTTGGGGCCTACGAACGGGAATAAAACACGCGCAGACGTCTCCGGGCTGCGTTTCCCCAAATCCTTATCAAATATTCCGCCAAACTCCATCAATCCGTGTCTGGGAGACGGAAACGGCAGGATGCCACCGACAAGGAAAGGCTCCTGTGTTGGTTTTGTTATTAACTCTGGCTTTGAATTAGAATTCCCTCTATTGCAGCCTTGGAGCTACAGTCTGTTTACAAAACAGTATTTACACTTGACTAATTTTTGCAGATCAAACTAATTAAATCAATTAAACTGGTGATTAACCAAATGAAGGCTGATTGCAAAAAAATTAGTGGGTTTATTTTGGAGGACTGGAAGTCAGCTAATTACTGCAGCGATTACTTGAACCTGGAGTACGGCGGGAAGAACGCGGTGGAAATGGAAACCTCGCCGCCAATCAGACTGGGAATTCATTACAGTTTAAAGCGCGGCTAATACTATTCAGGCGGAGGCTCCTGGGGGACCCCTCCCCGCATTCGCGTTTTGTACACTCGTAAACAACCGCTTAGGCCCCGTCCTGACAGAGCCATTGCACAAAGAAGGCCTCCCCGGGTGCATCTGCACTGCCAGACTGATGCAGTTTCACGCCACTTGAACCTGCCATGGCCCAGTGCTATGGAATCCTGGCAGTTGTAGTTTTATACAGTCTAAATGGGCATCTACACTATCGAATTACTGCAGTTTCATGCCACTTGAACCACCATGGCCCAATGCTATGGAATCCTTGGAGTTGTAGTTTTATACAGTCTAAAGGGGCATCTATAGTGTCAAATTATTGCAGTTTTGCATCACTTTAACCACCACGGCCCAATGCTATGGAATCCTGGGAGTTGTAGTTTTATACAGTCTAAAGGGTCATCTACACTATCGAATTAATGCAGTTTCATGCCACTTGAACCACCATGGCCTAATGCTATGGAATCCTTGGAGTTGTAGTTTTATACAGTCTAAAAGTGCATCCTGGCAGTTGTAGTTTTATATTGTCTAAAACTACATCTACACTGTCAAATTAATGTAGTTTCATGCCACTTGGACCACCATGGCCCAATGCTTTGGAATCCTTGGAGTTGTAGTTTTATACAGTCTAAAGGTGGATCTACACTATCGAATTAATGCAGTTTCACGCCACTTGAACCACCATGGCCCAATGCTATGGAATCCTGCCAGATGTAGTTTTATATGGTCTAAGGCTGCATCTACGCTGTCAAATTAATGCAGTTTCATGCCACTTGAACCACCACGGCCTAATGCTATGGAATCCTGGGAGTTGTAGTTTTATATTGTCTAAGGCTGCGTCTAAACTGTCAAATTATTGTAGTTTCACGCCACTTTAACCACCATGGTCTAATGCTATGGTTTCTTCAGAGTTGTAATTTTATACAGTGCAAAGGTGTATCTACACTGTCCAATTAATGCAGTTTCGCATCATTTTAACCACCATGGCCTAATGCTATGGAACCCTGGGAGTTGTAGATTTGTATTGCCTAAGGCTGCATCTACACAGTCAAATTAATGCAGTTTCGCATCACTTTAACCACCACCACGGCCCAATGCTATGCAACCCTGGGAGTTGTAGTCTGATAGGGTCTAAAGGTGTGGAATGGATGCCATTTCCCTTCCAGTGTGTCTGGGTGGATTCCCCGGCGGCGCTTCGTTTTCCTCCCGGTGAATATTCAAATACGGTAATTGGAGATGATTTACATTGTTTTGCATGAGCCGAATGTCCCATTGTGCGGCACAAGCGGGGCTCCCCTAAATCACGGGCGCTGCTAATGGGCCGCTTGGCCGGCCGGCCCAGATTGATGGCGCTCCCAGGGAGCTGACCAGTGTATTACGCTTCCCGCGGCTAGGTAATATGCATGACACATTTCTAGACACTAATTCATTTATTTAATAGAAGCCATATGCAAAAACAGGAGTTCAAAATGAGGCTGACAACCAAGGTATAAAAGTTTTATTAATCCATAGCTAATCAAAGCCCGGCGGAAAGCACCTAATGGCGGCATTTACAGACCATATCGAATGTGAATAAATTAATATATGTATTATTTTTTTTGTTTCCCAAGAAGGTTAAAAAAACGAAGCAAGAAATCAAGGGGAAATCTTACTAATAGGATGTATTGCACTTGGAGAGCGGATACTTTTAATTACGGACAGAAGCAACCCATTGACTGGAAGGAACCGACCCAAATGGCCTTGCAGAAGGAGGCCTACCATCTTGGCATCCAGAACATGGACGGAAATATTTGTTTTCTATCATTAGGCAACATAGAACAGGGGGCCTGGGGGTCAACCACCAGTTTCGTAGAATGGAACAGAAATGAGCCAAACAAGTCCATGGCCAATTTCATGATCAACTTCTGCTGGAGAAAATTCTAGGGTCAACTTCAATGGAAGTGGCTTTATGGTCAATTTTTCCTTGAAACAACTCGATAGTCAACTTCAACTGGATGTCACTCTGTTGTCAACATAGTTGTCATCTTCCATCGAAGGTCACTATGGTCAATTTCCATGAAAATGATTGGAAATGACTCCATGGTCACCTTCCATTGAAGGTCACTATGGTCAACTCCTATGGAAATTACTGTATAGTCAACTTCCATCTAAGGTAGATCTATAGTCAACTTCCATGGCAATGATGCCATGGTCACCTTCCATCGAAGGTCACTATGGTCAACTCCTATGGAAATGACTGTATAGTCAACTTCCATTGAAGGTAGATCTATGGTCAACTTTCATGGAACTTACTCCATGGTCACCTTCCATCAAAGGTCACTATTGTCAATTTCCATGGAAGTGACTGTATGGTCCACTTCTACTGGAGGTGATTCTATGGTCAACTTCTATTGAGATAACTCTGGTTAACTTCCATTGGAGGTAATTCTACGGTCAACTTCCATTGAGGTAACTCTGTGGTCGACTTCAATGAAAATGACTATATGGTTAACTTCCATTGAAGGTAACTCTGTGGTCAACTTCCATGTACATGACTGTATGGTCAATATCCATTGACGGTAACTCTACAGTCAACTTCCATTGAAGGTAATTCTATGGTTAGCTTCCATTAAAGATAGTTCTGTGGTCAACTTCCATTAAAGGTAACTCTACAGTCAACTTCCATTGAAGATAATTCTATAATCAAATTCATTAAAGGTGACTCCATGATCAACTTCCATTGACAGTAACTCTACGGTTAACTTCCATTGAAGGTAACTCTATGAACAACTTCTAAGTAAGATAATTCTATGGTCAACTTCCACTGAAAGTAACTCCATGGAAATGATTCTATGGTCAACTTCCATCTAAGGTATCTCTGTGGTCAACCTCCATGGAAGTAATTGTATGGACAACTTCCACGGAGGTGACTCTACTTCCACTGGACCAAAACTCATAACGGATTCACTTTCCCTTCCTGACCTTTCACCAGGGACCAAAGATCTAGTTTCTTTCAGCAAACTTCTTCCTGCAATGAACGACCAGGCATTTCCATGGAAAGTATAATCTATTTATACCAAGAGAGATCAAAGCAATTCTATTCCCATTATAATAAAGATAAATATTGTGGCAAACGGTATGAGAAAAACCCACCTTGGCTCCATCCAATCCTTCTGCAGCAGTGGCAGCGGCGGCGGCAAATGTCTCCGAGATCAAGTTATCACTGCCTTAAATCCCCCATCATGTTAACATACACTCCATAAACCAGCCGGACAAGCCGACAACATGGAAAGCCTAAAGGTTAAATACATATGATTGACCCCCAGGAGCCTGTGTGCGACAGATCATTAAATATATCGGGCTCTTCCGCTCCAGCCGGCCGCGGCGAAAGAGTGCCCTGGGAACATTATTTAACGCTGCCGAGCTCTTTCCGCCCACCTTGATGTGACACAAAATCAATACCTTTCCCCGTGCCCTTCGCCGGCTCGGATTAGGCGCAGCTTTTCCCGGCCTTACGGAGCTTAAGAAGCGCCTTCCGCAGAGCCAGACATCCTCATTATGCGCCCAAATTCCCCACCCCGGAAAGTGCATTCGCATTCGTGTCGCTCCCTGAAACAGCTGGGTTCAGTCCTGGCCAAGATCCCAAATTGGAAGGGAATTCGAGAAACGTCGAGTCCAATCCTCCTGTGCGCGATGCTCTCCACATTCTCATAGAAGAAAGCCATGATGCGCACAGGACAGAGCATGGTTTTTTGGAAAGGCATGACCTTTTGGGAAACTAGAATCTCGATGGGACTTGAGCATCCACATCTTTGGCATCCATGGATCGAACCATTCACCCCAAAACCCCAACAAGCAAAGGTTGATTTTGCCATTTTATCCCAGGGATCTTGTCAACCCCAGATGGTTTTAATCATCTGTCCTGTATTTATTACGTCCTTACCATCTATGTCTTTTAATTCAATATTTTATCCTTGCATTGCTATTTTAGTTGACTGGTTTTTAGCTGTTATTATTATTATTATAATTATTATTATTATTATTATTATTATTATGGGACTCGAACATCCATGAATGTTGCCATCCATGGATTCAACTATCCATGGCTTGAGAAAATTCCCTCCAAACCCAACAAACCCAACAGGCCCGGGCTGTGGTGCAGGCGGGAGAGCAAGCCAGTGCAATTAACTGCAATGAATCACTCTGACCAGGAGGTCATGAGTTCGAGCCCCTCACGGAGCCTATGTTTGTTTGTCTTTGTTCTATGTTAAAAGGCGTTGAATGTTTGCCTATATGTGTAATGTGATCCGCCCTGAGTCCCCTCTGGGGTGAGAAGGGCGGAATATTAATGCTGCAAATAAATAAATAAATAAATAAATAAATAAATAAATAAATAAACAAGCAAGTCTTGCTTTTGCCATTGTATATAATGGGACTTGAGCATCCACAGCAAACCATTCATGGCCTCAACTATCAACGGCAACTCTATGGTCAATTACCATGAAAATTATTGGAAATGACTCCATGGTCACCTTCCATTGAAGGTCACTATGGTCAACTCCTACTCCATTTTATACAAGGGACAGGATTACTGTATATACTCGAGTATAAGCCTAGTTTTTAGGAGTGAAAAAAAAACCCTCCTTGGCTTATACTCAGGTGAGGGTCCTGGTGGGCTTATATTCAGGTTGGCTTATACTCAAGTATATATGGTATATATTTTTTCTATTATTATTGGTATTCTTACATTTATTATTTTACTCTTTTAATTATTATTATTACTTTTATTATTTTACTCTATTATTGTTCCTTTTACATTTATTTTACTCTATTTTTATCATTATTATTACATTTATTATTTCACTCTATTATTATTAAAAGGATACATAAGCACATTGACATTGAAGAAGATGAAAATAATGATTTAATCAGAGTTGAACAGTCATATCTTAAATTACAGTTTGGTGTAAAGATTCAAAAACATTTAAACTACTGGTGCTTCAATTAATGTAATTTTATTGGTATCTCGGCTTATACTGGAGTCAATGTTTTCCCAGTTTTTTTGTGGTTAAAATTAGGTGCCTTGGCTTATAGTTGGGTCGGCTTATACTCAAGTATATATGGTATATTGTATCTAGTAGGGCTTGAGCATCTATCGATTTGGGTATTTATGTATGGAGGTCCCTGGAACCAAACCCCAGCGGATACCGAAGGCTGAGTGTATCTATGTGTTGTAACTCAGCCTCAGAGTGACTCTGATGAGGATTTTGGGAATCAGGTGCAGGGTGTTCCTGCTGTGGAAGATGAGGAACAAGGAGGCTTTCCCACGGGAGGAAATGGTGTTGTTGATGCTGATGTTTCCCAAGTGCAAGAAGCAGGAAGGGAGAGCAGCTCCCAGCCTGATAACACTAACGAACATTTTGGCCTTGACGATACTCTGAATTGGGCCATCCGCTTGGAATTTAGGAGAGTTCGCAGAAGTCTTAGAATAGCAAATAAGAAAGTGGTCAGAGGGCAAAGAAATGCATTCGTGCTGAGAGAGAAACCTTTGTCAAAAGCAATGTCTAGTTTGAGTTAGAAGCAGCTCTTGCTTTCTTGGATTATCCTGTAATCAAGTTCATGGGACTATGTCATGTATTAATAGAACCTTGTTTTATGCCTAAGGTTTTCTTAGCTTAATCTGTATAGCCTTGGTTCTGCAACAATCTTTAGGATCTTTACTTTTGCTTTTAAAGAACTATTTATTTCCTAATAAACTACAAAAGACTCCAACCTGTGTTCAGCAAGGTGAAGCTATCCCGAGGTGCGACACTATGGATGAAAAACCCACGGAAGCAAAATGTCAAGGCTGTGAATTATTTCCAAGCCACGAAACCAGGCCAGTTGGGGTTTCCATATGTTTGCGAACGTTGATACATGGGAAGCCGTGGCTGTCTTTCCAAGGCAGGCAACACCTGTCTCTCCGCATCTGTCGGCTCCGTTCACACCTCCGTTTTCCTCCTCCGTCAGCAGTCGTGGGCCAGATGAACGAGAGATGAACGAGAGATGAATGGCGCTGGTTGTTTTATGATGTGGGTGAGATGGAAGAGCTCCGCTCTCAGAGCCAAAGGCCCCAACCGGCTGCAGATCATTGAACCCATATGGATCCCAACATCTGGAAAGATGGCTTCCTACCTGAGGGCCGATGTTTCCCTTGCCAAGCGTGACTCCGGGGAGATGACCCTCGGATAATTCATTGCAACCGAGGAGACGCTGCTCACTCCGCTCTGTTTTGTGATGGATGGCACGGCATCAAACGTCAAAGTGATTGTCTCGCAAAGCAGGGGTGACTCTTCCCGGCTGACGGATGCGAACGAGAGGGATAGACAATAAATATTGCCCGGGATTGCCGTTCGGAACAAGGTGCATCTACACTGTACACTTAATGCACTTCGAGACTATTTTAATGCTATGCAATCCTAGGAGGAGTTGTTGTGCAAAGCCTTGAGCCTTCTCTGATGCTTCATCAAAGTACAGTAGTCTCACTTATCCAAAACTCGCTTATCCAAGGTTCTGGATTATCCAATGCATTTTTGTAGTCAATGTTTTCAATATATTGTGATATTTTGGTGCTAAATTACAACATAATATTACTGCGTATTGAACTGCTTTTTCTGTCAAATTTGTTGTATAACATGATGTTTTGGTGCTTAATTTGTAAAAACATAACCTAATTTGATGTTTAATAGGCTTTTCCTTAATTCCTCTTTATTATCCAAGATATTCGCTCGTCCAAGCTTCTGTCGGCCCGTTTAGCTTGGATAAGATTTTTATTTCTTTAGGCATCAATTGTGACTTTTTGGCTTCATTCCCTATCCATTTTGTCTCACCTTTTCTTCCAGGTTGGAATCGGCAGAATTGTTCCTCCAGGTCAACTCTGTTGTGAAGCCTATCATTTTAGAAAGAACTTCTAGGGACTCCGAGTCAACGTGATAGACAATTTCTTCTCATTCAATGGGGAAATAAGCATAATGCTGCCAGATCTCGTATTTTCTGTGTCCGTCGTTTCTGTGACCATCTCAACTGGGCCGGGCTGTGGTGCAGGCTGGTTAGTAGCGAGCTGCAATAAATCACTGTCATGAGTTCGAAGCCAGCCCGGGTCGGAGTGAGCTACCAGCCATTAATAGCCTAGCTCGTTGTTGACCTAAGCAACCTGAAAGATAGTTGCATCTGTCAAGTAGAAAATGTACAAGGTTCTTGCAAGAATGGAGTTAAGTAATTTATATGTTTTTAATGTTTGTATAATTTTTTTTACTGATTACTGTTAATGGTTTTAATTTTATTGATTGTTTGGCATTGAATCTTGCCAGGTGTTGTAAGCCGCCTTGAGTCCCCTCGGGTGAGAAAGGCGGGTTAAAAATGTTGTAAATAAATAAACAAACAAATAAAGGTAGGTACCGCTTTATGAAGGGAGGCTAATTTAACTCATTTACAACACCATAAAAACATCCAGCAGCATGCAGAAGAACGAGGAAGTACTCCATCAAGGACTCTGTGTCAAAGAGCTGCTCCCCCTGTGGCCGGAATCGAGCATACCCTCCTGAAGCTGGAAGCTGGAAAAAATGTTAATTTGCCTCTGTGTCTGTCTATATACAGTAGAGTCTCACTCATACAAGCTAAACGGGCCGGCAGAAGCTTGGATAAGCGAATATCTTGGATTATAAGGACTGATCAAGGAAAAGCCTATTAAACATCAAATTAGGTTATGATTTTACAAATTAAGCACCAAAACTTCATGTTATACAACAAATTTGACAGAAAAAGTAGTTCAATACGCAGTAATGTTATGTTGTAACTACTGTATTTACAAATTTAGCACCAAAATATCACGATATATTGGAAACATTGACTACAAAAATGGCTTGGATTATCCAGAGGCTTGGATAAGCGAGGCTTGGATTAGTGAGACTCTACTGTATATGTCGTATGTCTAATGGCACTAAATGTGTGCCATTCAGTGAGAAAGAAGGGTGGAAGATAAATACTGTAAATAAATCAATAAATATATGAATAAATAGTCTTGTGACGCACTAGTAATCTATGGCAGAGAAGGCAAAAGGCATTGCAAAACTACAACTCCCAGGCGTTGTAGTTTCACCCAACATTGGGTGTTGTAGTCCCAAACGTTTCCAAGTTCCAACTATTCATATCATACGAGAACATTACATCCAGACGCTTCTTGAAGTGAAGTACTGGGTTTTGTATTTCCAATGCTCGGCGGCACTCAGCCACATTCTATGGGGCTCTGTACACCTCGCATTAAATTATGTAAATATATTAACAGTAATTCAAAATATTGTAATAAAAGGCTTTGGCGCCGTTTCATCTCTCTCCTTCCCGTCCTTAGGGTTTGGAGTGTTTTCCTTTTCTTGCTAAGGACACACAAGGTTATCCTCGAGATTAAAACATGCTCCACTATTGATATTTTCAGCCGCTAATGATGCCAGGTGTCCTTTGTAAGGTAACTTTCTGTGCGGTTTTATATATATTTGGTATTGTTTTGCTGGGAGCCATGTCTACCAACAAAGCCGTTCTCTCTCTTTCATGAAGGAGACCCTCAATTCTTGAACCGGGTCTTCTTTTTTTCAATGCTGGGAATGAAAACAAAAAAAGTGAAAAGACTGGAGGTCTGTTGTCATATCTTTGAGTGCCTTCCCCTCCCGGAGACGCAAGCGACTTTTCCGTGTATATTTTCCTTGGATGTGGAGCCAGTAAACATTGACGCAGTCCCGACTTGGTTTAATGAGACGGTTTGTACAAAGTTGACAAAGCCATTGGGACAAGGTTACTCCGAGAAGGTTTGCACACCCAATTATTTACAGTAGGGAGCCAACTTTGTGTAATGGTTTCAGTGGTGGGACTGGGAGGCCAGGGCTCGGATCCCGGCTCACTGGGTCACCTTGAGCGGCAGAGGGGGGAAAGGAAGGGACCTGAGGCTGTTAGGAATGGTGGGAGTTGAAGTCCAAAACACCTGGAGTTTGCCCAGTCCTGGTATAGATCCTATTCGACATTGCATCCCTATGGATAGGAAAGAGACCAAATGGGTGCTAAACCATGCGGGTGTTGGTCTGAGGCCTCCTCCAATGGGTGCAGATGGGCTCTTCTCCAAAACAGGACCTGCATTTTGGATGTCTCCTTTGAATTCTGGACGTAGTGATGTCATAGACTACCATGTTTCCCCAAAAATAAGACAGTAGGTGTCATCACAAACCAGCATAGCCAGACAAACTGTGAATCCTATCAAGAATGTCTTGTTCCTACCATTATTTCTATGTACAACACTCTATGGTACACATACATTTACCAATCCTGCATGCTCTGGTGTTCTGTTCATGCAACCCTTCAGAAATCAGTTCCATTGAATCCAATGGAACGGTGTGATAAACCACATCCATCAGAGCAGATCGATTCCACAAGCCTTGGACTACAGATCCCATTGCTGTCCCCAATCTAGTTTGGGACTTCAGCCTGCCGTTGGACGGAAGCCCTTCCTTTCTGCTTGCTCCGGTCCCCGTTCCGAGAAGCCTTGCTTTCAATGATGTTGTTGAAGATGACACACACGACATCCCCCCTCTCGACTCTCTTCCCTTTGCCCCCAGGATGCCCCCCTCCCTCCCTGTGGCTCTGGCACATCAAAGATGGGGCTCCAGGCTCGGTGGAGTTCAAAGCAAAGCACAGAGGGCAGGCAGAGGGAGAGGCAAGCAGGAGGTTGGCGCTCTCGATTCCACCACGAGAGCCCTGCTTTTGCATGTCTTGCATACTCTGATTTCCTAAATTAAGATGTTTTTTGGTCCTAATCCACGTACACCTGAAGCACAAAGCTAGCTGGACAATGTGGCAAGACATATCATCTAACTAGATGATCTCATAAGACCATAGGTAAGCAAAGAGACCTCCAAACACCATCTAGATGGTCTCATAAGACCATAGGTAATGAAAGGGACCCTCAAAGGCCATCTAGATGATCTCATCAGACCACCAGACGACCATAGAGAAGGAAAGGGACCCTCAAAGACCATCTAGATGGTTTCATAAGACCATAGGTAAGGAAATGGAAACCTCAAAGACCATCTAGATGTTTCATAAGACCATAGGTAAGGAAAGGGACCCTCAAAGGCCATCTAGATGATCTCATCAGACCACCAGACGACCATAGAGAAGGAAAGGGACCCTCAAAGACCATCTAGATGGTTTCATAAGACCATAGGTAAAGAAATGGAACCCTCAAAGACCATCTAGATGTTTCATAAGACCATAGAGAAGGAAAGGAACCCTCAAAGGCCATCTAGATGATCTCATCAGACCACCAGAAGACCATGGATAAGGAAAGGGACCCCCAAAGGCCATCTAGATGGTTTCATAAGACCATAGAAAATGAAAGGGACCCTCAAAGACCATCTAGATGATCTCATAAGGCCATCAGAAGACCATAGATAAGGAAAGGGACCCTCAAAAACCATCTAGATGGTTTCATAAGACCATAGAGAAGGAAAGGGCCCCCCAAAGGCTATCTCGATGATCTCATTGGGCCATAAGTAAGTAAAGAGACATCCAAAGACGAGATAGACTTAGGCCAACCCTAAGTCTAAAGCTTAGGACAATGACCTTGGAGGGCCGCATCCGGTTCCCGGGCCTTAGTTTGGGGACCCCTGATCTAATCTATGACATCACTACATCCAGAATTCAAAGGAGACCTCCAAGATGCAGGTCCTGTTTTGGAGAAGAGCGTTCGGAGCTGTCCAGAGTATAGATCAGGCATGGGCAAACTTCAGCCCTTTGTGTTGTCTGTATGCAGAGGACAAATGTCTTTAAGTAAAACAAAAACAAATTTTAAACTATTATTTACTGTTTCCCAGATGGGAGAAGTACTTGAGGGAGAAGTTGACAAGCGGATTTAATAACTGTCAGCAGAACTTCAATCAGAGAGGCTCTCTCTCCGTGTTTACTGTGGAGGGCGATTAATTGCGAGCAAATAAAAGCAAAGCCGCCGCTGTTGTGTAAACCCGAGTTCAAAACACACAGAGGCACTGAGCGGAGTCTGGCTCTCTATAGGACTTCCATATTGCATTGCATTCGAATAAAAGTATTGTTAAATGAATATATTTCAGAAATATATATATTAAAATATATGGGATTTCCCCACTAGGTGGCTGCAAGTCTATTTGAACCAAAAGAAGAGATATTTGTGTTTTATCAAAGGCAAACTGGAAGTCTTTTCATGGGAGTATTTTCATGGGAGTTCTGTGTGCCCAGTTTGGTGCAGTTCCATCATTGGTGGAGTTCAGGATGCTCTTTGATTGTAGGTGAACTATAAATCCCAGCAACTACAACTCCCAAATAGCAAGGTCTATCTTCCACAAACTCCAGCAGTGTTCACATTTGGGCATATTGAGTATCCGTGCCAAGTTTGGTCCCGATCCATCATTGGTTGAGTCCACAATGCTCTCTGGGTGTAGGTGAACTACAACTCCCAAACTCAAGTTCCATCATTGGTGGAGTTCAGGATGCTCTTTGATTGTAGGCGAACTATAAATCCCAGCAACTACAACTCCCAAATAGCAAGGTCTATTTTCCACAAACTCCACCAGTGAACTACAACTCCCAAACCCAAGGTCAATGCCCATCAAATCCAAGGTCAATGCCCACCAAACCCTTCCAATATTTCCTATTGGTCATGGGAGTTCTGTGTGCCAAGTTTGGTTCAGTTCCATCATTGGTGGAGTTCAGGATGCTCTTTGATTGTAGGTGAACTATAAATCCCAGCAACTACAACTCCCAAATAGCAAGGTCTATTTTCCACAAACTCCACCAGTGAACTACAACTCCCAAACTCAAGTTCCATCATTGGCGGAGTTCAGGATGCTCTTTGATTGTAGGTGAACTATAAATCCCAGCAACTTCAACTCTCAAATAGCAAGGTCTATTTTCCACAAACTCCACCAGTGAACTACAACTCCCAAACCCAAGGTCAATGCCCATCAAACCCAAAGTCATTGCCCACCAAATCCTTCCAATATTTTCTGTTTGTCATGGGAGTTTTGTGGTCCAAGTTTGGTTCAGTTCCATCATTGGTGGAGTTCAGGATGCTCTTTGATTGTAGGTGAACTATAAATCCCAGCAACTACAACTCCCAAATGACAAGACCAATACCACCGAACCCCACCAGTATTCAAATTTGGGCGCATCGGGTACTTGTGCCAAATGTGGGTCCGGTGAATGAAAATAGATCCTGCATTGGAAAGGTTGAGAACCACTGGTGTAGACAATGCAATTCCTCACCAGGGACTAGTCACTTTTGGGTTTGTATGTAAGCAACGGAGATGCTTTGGATTTCTCCCTGCTGCTCGGAGAAGAACGAATCCATCTCGACTTGAGACGTCTAATTGATTTTAATGAAAGGGAGGGGCCTTCCCCTCCTTTCATGTTAATTCTTGCCTTAATGATGGCCTTGGGACAGAGAGCGAAATCTGTCCAGGAAACTACGTCGCCTTCCGTGGTGTTTTTGGTGCTGGACGTGGTGTCTCCAGAACCAGGCCCACCATTTCCACCCAACCCACGCCCTCGGAGTCTTTAACCTTGCCATTGATGCCCAATTAATGGAGAGATCTCTTTATTTTCTCCGCGCGCGAAATTATTGTCTAATTTATGTAATTAGTCAATTAACTCTAATTCCAGCATATGGTTCCAGAATGCCCAGAAGGCTCCCTCCGACTCTCTCTCTCTCTCTGTTATTTCCCCCCCTCCCGACTTATTTTGATGTCACCCAATGCAACTAATTAATTTTACATGCATATTAATTTTGCACACAGCTCCCTTTTGCGAGCGAAGGTGGGCCTCCTCCCTGTTTGTCTTTCTAACCTTTTGTTTGTGGGGGGCGCGGAGAAGGGGGGCTCCGGCCCCAAAAGGGAAATAAATGCCGGGAAGAAGATGACAACTCTCAAAAAGGGGGAAATACATACATACATACATACATACACACCCGTCTTATTGGGATTATTGCGCACTCCTCTCTCCGCACACACACACACATGCACACACGGATCGGAATCCCATCAATATTTAATACTAAACATTTCTGAGGGAATTTTTGTTTGTTTTCTCCAAAGCACTGTCTCTTACAGGCTTCTATTTTTTTTATTCTGTTTCCTTTCTTTGCCTTCTATTTTCTTCCCCTTCCTTCCTTCTTCATTTTTCCTTTGGTTTTCACTTTCTTCCTTTTCTTTTTCCTTCCTTCCTTCACTTTCCCTTTTCACCTCCCTCTCCTTTTTTCTTTCCTTCTTTGCTTCCTCTTTTTACCTTGTTTTTTCTTCCTTTCCGGCTTTTTTCTTTCATTCCTTCCTTCTTTTATATCTTCCTTCCTTCCTACCCACCTTTCTTCTTTCCTACTTTCCCTCCTTCCTTTTTGCTTTCCTTTTTTCTTTTCGTCTTTGCTTCCATCCTTCTTTCCTTCCTATCTTTTTTCTTTCTCTTCTTTCTTTCCTTCCTTCCTTCTTTCTTTTCTTCCTTCCTTCTCTCCTTCCTTCCATCCTTCTCTCCTTCCTTCCATCCTTCCTTCTCTCTTTCCTTCCTTCTTTCTTCTCTCTTTCCTTCCATCTTTCCTTCCTTATTTCCTTCCTTCTTTCTTTCCTTCTCTCCATCCTTCCATCTTTCCTTCCTTCCCTTCCTTCTTTCCTTCCTTCTTTTCTTTTTCCGCTGTTCTTTCCTTCTTCTATATCTTCCTCTCCTTTCTTCCTCCCTCCCTTTGCTCCTTTACTTTCCCTTTTCACCTTCCTTTCCTTCCTTCTTTCCTTTTCTCCTTCCTTCCTTCTTTCCTTCCTTCTTTCTTTCAGTCTTTCCTTCCTTCCTTCTTTCCTTCCTCTCTTCTTGATTTCTTTCATTCTTTCTTTCTCTTTCCTTCTTTCCATCCTTCCATCTTTCCTTCCTTCCCTTCCTTCTTTTCTTTTTCCTCTGTTCTTTCCTTCTTTTATATCTTCCTCTTCTTTCTTCCTCCCTCCTTTTGCTCCTCTACCTTCCCTTTTCACATTTCTTTCCTTCCTTATTTCCTTCTTTCTTTCCTTCCTTATTTCCTTGTCTCCTTCCTTCCATCTTTCCTTCCTTCTTTCTTTCAGTTTTTCCTTCCTTATTTCCTTCCTCTCTTCTTGCTTTCTTTCCTTCTTTCTTTCCTTTTCTTTTTCCTCTGTTCTTCTATATCTTCCTCTCCTTTCTCCCTCCCTCCCTTTGCTCTTTTACTTTCCCTTTTTGCCTTCATTTCCTTCCTTCCTTGCTTCTTTCTTTCCTTCTCTCCTTCCTTCCATCTTTCCTTGCTTCTTTCTTTCAGTCTTTCCTTCCTTCCTTCTTTCCTTCCTTTTTTCTTTCCTCTCCTTCCTTCCCTTTTCCTTTTCTTCTTCCTTCCTCCTTTCCTTTCTTTCCAAACAGGACCCCCTTCTCACTACTTCCGGGCACGACAGAATTCCATTTCCCCTCCTTGACTGCAAATGAACCGCAACTAAAGTGGAACAAAAGTGCTACAATTCTGCAGTGTGAACCGGCCTCAAGTGTTGTGCACCCAAAGGTGTATCTCCACTGCAGAATGAATGCAGTTTCTCACTTCTTTAAGTGTCCATGGCTCTTGGGGAGTGATAGTTTGCCAAGGCCAAGGAGTGCTGGTGCCTCACCAAACTACAACTCCCAGGGATTCATAGCATTGAGCTGCGGCAGTGAAAATGGTGCCAATTTGCACCAATTGTGCAGTGAAGATGCATTCATAGAAATGTGTCACAACAACCAGGGATGAAAGAACATGGATGAGAGAAGATGCTCCATAAGGCATGTGCCATGTGCATCACGTGTGTGTCCTATGAAGTACTATGTTTTCCTAAGCGTGGAGAATTACTTTTCCAGCGGGCCGGGCGGATGCGAAGGGTGCTTTTGAAGCGGATGCCAGCGTGCCTCCAAAGCAAGGCTGGGCGGGCAACTTTTATCTCTCCTTTCTGGACAAATTAATGAGCATCTTAATTAATAAAAAAAATCAGAGGCGGCCGTAAGTGCGCCGATAATGAAGTTAAATGAGTGCGCGGTAAACTATCCCCCTAATCCGGTGCCTTGCCAAATGCCCCTTTAATTCCGCTTAGTCCTAAAAGGGTTCGGAGAGCCCTAATGAGATTCCGCCGCCTGCTAATTAATTGACACCCTCCTGAATATTCATAGGCGCCACTGCCAATACGTTCCTAATTGCAGCCTGGAATGGATCTCCAAGGAAGGCGGGAAGTCGCCATCGACTTCATTAAAATAATATATGGATGGCGGAGGGAGCGGGGAGATGTTTGCTGGGAAGCCAGAGATACAAAAGAGAGTGAGATGAGTCCATCGTGGAGGAAGAGCAAGGTGGTGAGATCCACTATCCTCATCCTCAGCATCATCCCACCACTCTGGAACTCATAACACACTCCTATCGGTGTCGCGTTCCCATTGACGTTGACCCATGGTGACCCTATGGGTGAAAGACCTCCAACTCATCCATAGTTCTGCTCAGGTCTATGGCATTTTCAATGGAGTCCATCCATCTGGAAGGTGGTCTTCCATCTTTTCATTCTACCTTGTTACACAGAAATGGCACAAAATGTTCCAGTCTTATAAAAATACTGTTTGATGAACATCTGGAAGGTGGTCTTCCATCTTTTCATTCTACCTTGTTACATAGAAATGGCACAAGGTGTTTAGTCTTATAAAAATACTGTTTGATGAACATCTGGAAGGTGGTCTTCCATCTTTTCATTCTACCTTGTTACACAGAAATGGCACAAGGTGTTCTAGTCTTATAAAAATACTGTTTGATGAACATCTGGAAGGTGGTCGTCCATATTTTCATTCCACCTGGTTACATAGAAATGGCACAAGATGTTCTAGTCTTATAAAAATACTGTTTGATGGACATGTGGAATATTGATAGCACCTGGGTATGATTGTCAATGTCATGGTGCAACACCTAAGAGAAGGGCTCTCTCTTTCCAAGATGGCTTCGAAAATCAAGAAGAAGGCTGTCCCAGCCAAGACCAAGGTGAAATCCAAGGCCCTGAAAGCCAAGAAGGTGGCCTTGAAGGTCAACAGCCACAAGAAGAAGAAGATGTGCATGGAAGAGCATGCCCAGGAGGAACAAGTTGGACCATTATGCCATCATGAAGTTCCTGCTGACCTCCGAGTTGGCCATGAAGAAGATCGAGGACAACATCACCTTGGTCTTCATTGTGGACGTCAAAGCCAATAAGCACCATATCAAGCAGACCATCAAGAAGCTGTATGACATTGACATGGCAAAGGTCAACATGCTTATCAGACCCGATGGTGAGAAGAAGGCCTACATTCATCTCGCTCTGGATTACGATGCTCTAGATGTAGCCAATAAATGAAATGTCGCTGGAAACAGCACATAGCTCCTAAATGTAGTCGTAGCCAGGGAATCTGCAGATTATACAGATGTTCGTATGCCATTTTGACCATTAAATCCACCTTTGAGCTAAAGGAATGCAGTAATGACTGAGTCATAACCATGTGAGGGTTATTACAATGGAGTTGCATCAGCCAGTGTCATTGCCAAGGGGTTGCATCAGCCAGAATCCCTTACCGATGGCTGTAGAAGCCGGATGAAAGAATCCCTCTTTCTCTCTCCTGTGAGACTCTTTGCGAGTATCTCTCTATTCTGTACGTGACTCTCTGAGGATCAGATCATTTGATCAGAGTCAGTTAGTACCTGGATGGGAGACCACCAACAAATACCAAGAGTTGTGGGCTATGCTTCAGAGGAAGGACCTAGTAAAAGTACCACTTTGCCATAGAAAACCCTATGAAATTCATGGGGTCCCTATAAATCAACAGGCAACTTATGCAAGGTTGACTTGTAAGTTTGTAAAGCACAAACTCAATGGTACATCATACATCTTAGATGCAATGTGACCATGGACTGAACACTGAGATTATTCCAGCCCATAATAATATCACGGCACAAATCCGGTCCCGATCCGTGGCTTGATTGGCACTCGAAGCTCCTCGGAAGAGTGGGCAGAGGTATCCTTGTGTATCTCGCATTATCATCCCCGCTATCTGGAGGCAATGTAGATTTTCTAAAGACCTAATGAATAAACAAGCACAAGAGTGCTGGTGGAGTCATTTACATTGTTAATGCAGTTATGTGCATAATAAATAGGCACTGGTGTGCGTCTTCCAGTAAACTCATTTTTTCCCTCTCTTTTTCTCTCTCTCTCTTTCACTTCCATTCCTAACCTGTAGTGGGAGGCCTCCATTCATTTTCATATACAGTAGAGTCTCACTTATCCAACATAAATGGGCTGGCAGAACGTTGGATAAGTGAATGTGTTGGATAATAAGGAGGCATTAAGGAAAAGCCTATTAAACATCAAATTAGGTTATGATTTTACAAATTAAGCATCAAAACATCATGTTATACAACAAATTTGAAAGAAAAAGTAGTTCATTACACATTAATGCTATGTAGTAATTACTGTATTTACGAATTTAGCACCAAAATATCACGATGTATTGAAAACATTGACTACAAAAATGCGTTGGATAATCCAGAATGTTGGATAAGCGAGTGTTGGATAAGTGAGACTCTACTGTATATACATACACACAGAGAGAGATATATTATTTTATATATGTACTAGCTGTGCCCGGCCACGCGTTGCTGTGGCAAAGTGGTGGTGGTATTGGTTAAAAATTGTTGTGTAATTTTTATTTGACGTTATTTGCAATTTTTTATTAATTTTATTGTAAGTTATATTTTTATTTATTATATTTTATTATTTTCTTGTATTATTTTTAGTTATTTTCTGTTATTATAGTATTTTATTGTATTAATTTTTAGTGTTTTTATTATTTTTATTGGGTTGCTAGGAGACCAAGTTGGAGGAGCTTAGCCTTCTAACTGGCAGCAATTGGATAAAAGCAATTATTCCTCTCCCTCTAATTAGGACTTTATTTTTCTTTTCTTTTTGTTGTATCAACCTAGAGGCATGGATGAGGGGTTGTGATGTCAATTTTCGAGGTTGTGGGGTGTTTACTTTTGTTGTTTTGTCCGCTGCCGTGATGCCATCACTCTTTTATATATATAGATATGCATATTGGTGTGTGTTACACTATATATACACACACATATTATTTTATATGTGTGTGTGGATATATATATATACACACACACACACACACATACACATACATACACATATATCATGTTTATATGTGTGTATATATATGTATATGTATTATACACATATACACATGATATATGTGTATATCATATACATCAGCCTGCTTTCGCAGGAATCCTAGATCCTTGAGTTTCATGGCACATATATACATGTATGTGTGTATCATTCATATATGTGTGTGTATCATATATACATACACATATACATACATACACATGATATCATATATATCAGCCTGCTTTCACAGGAATCCTAGATCCTTGAGTTTCATGGCACATATATACATGTATGTGTGTATCATTCATATATGTGTGTGTATCATATATACATACACATATACATACATACACATGATATCATATATATCAACCTGCTTTCACAGGAATCCTAGATCCTTGAGTTTCATGGCACATATATGCACACAGAGGGGTGTGTATGTGTGTCTATATCACTCACACATACACACACATATATGGGTACACACACATATGTATACATACATGCTGTATTTATCAGCTCACTTTTGTAGGAATCCTAGGTCCATGAGCTAGGAAGCCCCTTGGATTCTGGACCAGTGTCTGGCCGCTGTATTGGCCTGGATGAGGGCGAACAAGCTGAAGCTCAATCCTGACAAGACAGAGGTCCTCCAGGTCAGTCGAAAGTCCGATTGGGGTGTTGGGTGGCCAGCTGTGCTTGATGGGGTCGCACTCCCCCTGAAGGCGCAGGTCCATTGCAGCTTGGGGGTCCTCCTGGATTCGGGGCTGACGCTTGAGGCCCAGGTGTCGGCCGTGGCCGGGAGGGCCTTTGCACAATTAAAACTTGTGCGCCAGCTGCAACCATACCTTGAGAAGTCTGATCTGACTATTGGTTCACGCCTTAGTTACCTCTAGACTGGACTATTGCAATGCGCTCTACGTGGGGCTGCCTTTGAAGACGGCCCGGAAATTGCAATTAGTTCAGCGCTCGGCAGCCAGGCTTCTAACAGGAGCAAACTACAGGGCGCGTTCTACGCCTCTGTTTAAGGAGCTCCACTGGCTGCCGTTTGTTTTCCGGGCCCAATTCAAGGTGCAGGTGGTCACCTACAAAGCCCTAAACGGTTTGGGACCCCCCTACCTTCGAGACCGCATCTCCCCCTATGAACCCACACGTTCTCTTTGCTCGTCGGGGGAGGCCCTTCTCTCGCTCCCACCACCCTCGCAGTCGCGGTTGGTGGGGACGAGAGAGAGAGAGAGGGCCTTCTCCGCTGTGGCCCCCATCCCGCCTTTGGAACTCACTCCCGAGGGAGATTAGACAGGCCCCCACCCTCCTTGCCTTTCGAAAAAGCCTTAAAACCTGGCTTTTCCAGAGGGCCTTCGATGACTAATTTTTGGGGGTTGATTTGTCTGCCCATTTAATTTAATTAGAGAGTGTCCTACCATGATTATTGATACCTTGCTGAGTACTTCTGCTTCTGTGCCCTCTATTTCGGCCTAGAACTGTTTTATCTCCTTGTTTTTAACATGTGATGTATGTTTTGATTGTATGATTGTTTTTTATGTTTGATTTTACAATGTGTAATTTGTCACTGTTTTTATTATTGCTGTGAGCCGCCCCGAGTCCCTTCGGGGAGATGGGGCGGGATATAAGAATAAATTTATTATTATTATAGCTTCATGACACATATATACACACAGAGGTGTGTGTGTGTCTGTCTGTGTGTGTATAGCTCAGCATCTTCCACACTGTAGCATTAATGCAGTTTGGCACCGCTTGAACTGCCCTGGCTCCATGCAACGGAGTCACAAGAGTTGCATTTCCCAAGGCCTGCGCCCTTCTCCGCCAAGGAGTGCTGGTGCCTCATCAAACTATAACTCCCAGGATGCCAGTGGTGCCAAACCGCATTCATCCCCCAGTGCAGATGCCCTCTTTTATCTCTGTGGGGGCTCCAGATGCCCATCATGTCAAAGGGATCCCCACTGTTGGGGTTTCTCCTTCTCCCTCTTTTCTTCTGGGCCTCTTGCAAGATGTCTCTTTCCTCCCTTTCTCTTTCTCTCCCTCCTTGGCTATAGAGATGCAAAGTGACCTATTTATTTTTAAGTGCCGGAAATTAAGGAGCTGGGGGGGGGGGGGGAGAAGAGGGGGAGGTGAGTGATCACTTTTGGGGGGGTCTTTAAAATGTCAGCTTTGTAGGTGGCAAAGGGGTGGGAGGGAAGGAAAGAAAGAAAGAAAGAAAGAAAGAAAGAAAGAAAGAAAGAAAGAAAGAAAGAAAGAAAGAAAGAAAAAGAAAAAAAGAAAGAAAGAGAAGAGGGGAGAGAGGAAAAGAAAAAGCACCCCACTCAAAGGCCGGCATCGCTTTTCAGGGGTCCCTTTTTGGCATTTTCTGTGGGGTCATTTTTATTTCGGTGTGGGTTTTTTATTTCAGATTCAAATATGATTTTCATCTCTTTCCTAAACCACCTTGAAGTCCTTCCAGGAGAGAAACAGACGCAGGGATATGCATGCAATAGAATAAATTATACTATTATTATATTATATTATATTATATTACTAATAATACAATATAATAATATTAATTATATATTATATATTAAATGTCATAACACTAATCATATTACCATATAATGATGTAGTACAATATAGTAATTTAATGCTTATATTGTGCTATGCTAATCATATATTGTATGTACATTTGATTTGTAAGCCACTCTGAGTCCCCTCCGGGGTGAGAAGAGCGGGATATAAATGTAGTCAATAAATAAATGAAGTCATATCTTGGTGGCATCAATATGCAGATGTGTCTCTTCAAAAGAGTTTGACTACCTATTAGGCTTGTGCAATTTGTTCGTATGTTTGTTAAATTCGGATCTAATTCGGATCTAAAGCACTTTCGAAGCGCGTTCCAACCCACCTGCTCACTGCCTTGTACCTATCTATAGATATGGATGCATGTGTCTTAGGCTGGTTCAGCACTGAGAAATACTGTATAGTTTTGTACTATATCGGTATAGGGATCATTTCCTATGCCTATCTATGTATAAATAAGTCTATACGTTTCGGAAAGGGAGTTTTCTACGTGTCTCTATTGCACCCCTTCTACACTGTCATATAAAATCCAGACTGTCTGCTTTGAACCAGATTATATGGCAGCCTAGGCTCGCATAATCCAGTTCAAAGCAGATAATCTGGATTATACAGCAGTGTTGACACAGATAATCCAGTTCAAAGAAGGCAACATGGACATTATGGCAGTGTAGATTCGTATAATCCAGTTCGAAGCAGATAATGTAGATTGTATGGCAATGTAGACTCACATAATCCAGTTCAAAGCAGATAATGTGGATTGTATATCAATGTAGACTCACATAATCCAGTTCAAAGCAGGTAACATGGATGTTATGGCAGTGTAGATTCATATAATCCAGTTCAAAGCAGATAATTGTGGATTGTATGGCAATGCAGATTCATAACGTGGATGATGTGGCAGTGTAGATTCACATAATCCAGTTCAAAACATATAACCTTTTTTATATGGCAGTGTAGACTCTTATAATCCAGTTCAAAGAAGATAATGTGGATATGGCAGTGTAAACTCATAACATGGATGATATATCAACGTAGACTCTTAGAACCCAGTTCAAAGCAGATAATGTGGATATGGCAGTGTAAACTCATAACGTGGATGATATGGCAACGTAGACTCTTATAATCCAGTTCAAAGCAGACAATGTGGATATGGCAGTGTAGGCTCATAACATGGATGATATGGCCACATAGACTGACATAATCCAGTTCAAGGCAGATAACCTGGAGGCTATGGCAATGCGGAAGGGGCCTTGGTGCTGATCCCAAGAGAGAAGGGCCTTCCTTCCATGCGCATCAGCGCACCCAGCCTTTCTGCGCATCTTTCTTTCGGGGTCTCCACCCACCCGGAGCCCCTTCCCCTCCTCCCCTGGGTGGCCCCTCCCTCCCCCTCCCTCCCCAAGGGACACAATGCTGTTTGGCTATCATTTGCTCTTTTTGAATGAATGGGCCGCAATCCCCTTTCTGACAACATTTGTTTCCTATTATGGGGGAGAGCGCGGCCGTGGAGGGCCGACATGTGAAAGTGCCTCTTTGATTCCCTTTCTTCTGCTCCTGACCCCGGCCTTTGTGCGCCCCTCGCCCTGGGAATGTTCACGCCTCGATACTTCACTTTCAGGAGAAGGGGCTTTGTTTGGGGAGGGGGCTTCCCAGCCATGCAATTTGGCTTAGGCACCCCGCCTTTGTTCGCCTCCAACAAATGACCAAAACACAGCTCACATTATCCAGGCCAGCGGTTCCTGTTTTAACACCAACAGAGTTGGAAACTTGGGCCAGTTAATCCCTTTGCAGGAGATGACGAGGCCTTTGCTGGGTTTCCTGCAAAGACGGAGAGAAAAAGAGGGGGTGGGCACAAATGGAGAGGCCTGGAAAACTTAAAATAATATTAAGGGATCATTTTCTCTTCCCAGCTTTGGTCCTTCCAAATGAACCACTAGCAATAATAAACTCCTCAAAGCACAGCAGACAAAAAAACAGTACAAGAAAACCGCACTACAAACTAGAGCTGACAGCTGGCACAACAAAACATTGCATGGAAAGTTCCTTGACAAAATTGAAGGAAAAGCTGACAAGGAGAAGGCCTGGCTGTGGCTCACGAATGGGACCCTGAAGAAGGAGACAGAAGGCCAGGAGCAAGCCATCAAGAAAACCGCACTACAAACTAGAGCTGACAGCTGGCACAACAAAACACTGCATGGAAAGTTCCTTGACAAAATTGAAGGAAAAGCTGACAAGGAGAAGGCCTGGCTGTGGCTCACGAATGGGACCCTGAAGAAGGAGACAGAAGGCCAGGAGCAAGCCATCAAGAAAACCGCACTACAAACTAGAGCTGACAGCTGGCACAACAAAACACTGCATGGAAAGTTCCTTGACAAAATTGAAGGAAAAGCTGACAAGGAGAAGGCCTGGCTGTGGCTCACGAATGGGACCCTGAAGAAGGAGACAGAAGGCCAGGAGCAAGCCATCAAGAAAACCGCACTACAAACTAGAGCTGACAGCTGGCACAACAAAACACTGCATGGAAAGTTCCTTGACAAAATTGAAGGAAAAGCTGACAAGGAGAAGGCCTGGCTGTGGCTCACGAATGGGACCCTGAAGAAGGAGACAGAAGGCCAGGAGCAAGCCATCAAGAAAACCGCACTACAAACTAGAGCTGACAGCTGGCACAACAAAACACTGCATGGAAAGTTCCTTGACAAAATTGAAGGAAAAGCTGATAAGGAGAAGACCTGGCTATGACTCATGAATGGGACCCTGAAGAAGGAGACAGAAGGCCTGATCCTCGCAGCCCAGGAGCAAGACATCAGGACAAAGGCAATTAATAATAATAATAATAATAATAATAATAATAATAATAATAATAGAAGACCTGGCTCTGGCTCACGAATGGGACCCTGAAGAAGGAGACAGAAGGCCTGATCCTCGCAGCCCAGGAGCAAGACATCAGGACAAAGGCCATTAATAATAATAATAATAATAATAATAATAATAATAATAATAATAATAATAGAAGACCTGGCTCTGGCTCACGAATGGGACCCTGAAGAAGGAGACAGAAGGCCTGATCCTTGCAGCCCAGGAGCAAGACATCAGGACAAAGGCCATTAATAATAATAATAATAATAATAATAATAATAATAATAATAATAATAGAAGACCTGGCTCTGGCTCACGAATGGGACCCTGAAGAAGGAGACAGAAGGCCTGATCCTTGCAGCCCAGGAGCAAGACATCAGAACAAAGGCAATTAATAATAATAATAATAATAATAATAGAAGACCTGGCTCTGGCTCACGAATGGGACCCTGAAGAAGGAGACAGAAGGCCTGATCCTCGCAGCCCAGGAGCAAGACATCAGGACAAAGGC
>NW_026943822.1:24477299-24491121 GCF_035594765.1 Anolis carolinensis
GTAGCTTCCCAATAATAAATGTAATAATAATTAATATGATAATAGTAGTAGTAATAGAGCAATAATAATAAATATAAGAAGAAATATAATAATAGTAGTAGCTTCCCAATAATAAATATAATAAATATAATAATAAATATAGTAATAGTAGAACAACAATAAATATAATAATAATAGTAGTAGCTTCCCAATAATAAATATAATATTAAAACACCAATAATAATTAATATAATAATAATAATAATAATAATAATATAGTAGGAGTAGCTTCCCAAGGTAGTCCCGTTGAAAGTAATGACAAAGGACAATAAGGTTTTGTCGAAGGCTTTCATGGCCGGGATCACAGGGTTGTTGTATGTCTTTCGGGCTGTGTGGCCATGTTCCAGAAGCATTCTCTCCTGACGTTTCGCCCACATCTATGGCAGGATGCCTGCCATAGATGTGGGCGAAACGTCAGGAGAGAATGCTTCTGGAACATGGCCACACAGCCCGAAAGACATACAACAACCCCGACAATAAGGTTGTAAATAATGAAAAAAGGGAAGAAGAAGTAAATAGAAACTCCCTGGTTTCGTGTGGGGCGGGGGGGGGGGGGTTCAAAGTTTGGGGAAGGCTTTGCGAGCAAAGCAGAAGCCCCCCTTTTTTCCCTTTCTCTCTGTGCGTCCCTTTGGGGGGCCTGTCTGCCAAGCCCCCTCCTCTCTTTTCCTCCTTCTCGGGATCCCTCCCTCCTTCCTTCCTTCCTCGCCTCCGCCATTGGTCGCTCCGCCAAAGAGGTGTCAATGGGACCGGATTAGGTCTCTCCTCCTCCTCCTCCTCCTTTCTCTCTTTCCCTCCTTCTTCCCTCCCTCCTTCTCTCCCTCGTCATCTGCCCATTCAGCCGCGGAAAGAAGGAAGGAAGGAAGGAAGGAAGAAGGGAAGAAGGCAGGCGAGGGAGATGGAGGAAGCCGCGGCCGAGGCGGAAGAAGAGCCCCGGGCCCCCTGAGCTCACCCTTCTTCCTCCTCCTCTTCTCCTCCTTCTCTTCTTCTTCTTCTTCTCCTCCGCCTCCGCCTCTTCCTCCTCCGCACAGAGACGCCTCTTCTTCTCCTTCTTCTCCTCCTCTTCTCCTCCTTCTCTTCTTCTTCTTCTTCTCCTCCGCCTCCGCCTCTTCCTCCTCCGCACAGAGACGCCTCTTCTCCTCCTTCTTCTCCTTCTCTCTCCTCCGCGTCTCTTCTTCCACAACTTTCCCTCCTCTCGCCTCCTCCTTCCTGTTTCCTTCCCCTCTTCTTTCTCTTGCCTTCTCTCCTCCTCCTTGACTTTCTCTTTCCCTTCTTCCGCCCTCCTGCCTTTGCTTCTCCTCCTTCTCGTCTTCCTCCCTTCTTCCGTCTCCTCCTCCTTGGCTTTCTCCTCTTCTCCCCTCATTCCTTCACCTCCTCCTCCTCTTCTTCTTTCTCCTTCTCTCCTTCTTACTCTTTCGCCTCTCCTTCTCCTCCTTGGCTTCCTCCTTCTCTCTTTCCTCCTGGACCCAAAGCTCTCGCTTCTCCTCCTTTTCCTCATCCTCTTCTTCTTTCTCTTCTGACACCCTTTCCTTCTCCTTGGCTTTCTCCTTCCCTTCTTCTTCCCTCCTGCCCACCTCTCCTCCTCCTCTTCTTCCTCCTCCCTCATTACTTCTCCTCCTCTTCTTCTGTCTCCTTCTCTTCTTTCTCCACTGAGTCCAGACCCTTTCCTTCCTTCTCTTCTTCCTTCGGGACTGAAGTCAGCTCTATTGCTTTCCCTCCTCCTCCTCCTCCTCCTCCTCCTCCTCTTCTTCTTCTTCTCCCTCCTCCTCTTCCTCTTCCTCTCTCATTAGTCCTCTTCTTCTCCTTCTTCCTTCTCTTCTTCCTTCGGGACTGAAGTCAGCTCCATTGCTTTCCCCCTATCCTCTTAATCTTCTTCTTCTTCTTCTTCCTCTTCTTCTTCTCCCTCCTCCTCCTCTTCCTCTTCCTCTCTCATTAATCCTCTTCTTCTCCTTCTTCTTCCTTCTCCTCTTCCTTCGGAATTGAAGTCAGCTCCATTGCTTTCCCCCCATCCTCTTAATCATCTTCTTCTTCTTCTTCTTCTTCTTCTTCTTCTTCTTTTTCTTCTTCTTCTTCTTCTTCGTCGTCGTCGTCGTCGTCTACTTCTTCTTCTTCTTCTCCTTCTCCTTCTCCTTCTTCTCCTCTTCCTTCGGGACTGAAGCCCCCTTCCCGCTGCTTCTCTCCTCCTTCTGCCTCCTTCCCTTCTTCCTCGGGGGTCCAGGGTCCGGCTCGGGGGGCGGCGGAGGGGCCTCGGCCTCCCCACGGATGCGACGAGCTTCCTGAGGTGAGAACAAGCGGGAATTCGGGGCTCTTTGGGGTCTTTCGGGCTCCCCTTTGGAGGCGGATTTCAACCCGGGGGGGTCTCTCTTTGGGGAGGGGGCTGGTGGGGTGCTAGGCGACCCCCTCCCCAAGCCAGACCCCCATTGGCCCCCCTTGAGGTAGGGAAACGAGGCAGGGAAAGGGGGGGCGCGACGTGGGGCGCATCCCGAGCATTCCTGCCGTTTTCCGGCCAAACTTCGCCCCACTTTTCTCCCTCCGAGTTCCCTCTCCAGCCTCCAAGAAATGGCTCAATTTCCACCTGAATCCCTTTCTCGAGTGGGTCTCCGTTGACCCCTTTTTTCCTCTACTTAGTAGTAGTCACACTGCTAGTATTATTCCCATCTATTAGCATTATCAATACAATTATTGGTATTATTCGTATATTGGTAATATTATTCCCATCTATTAGTATATTGGCAATATTCCCATCTATTAGCATTATTAATACAATTATTGGTATTATTCGTATATTGGTAATATTATTCCCATCTATTAGCATTATCAATACAATTATTGGTATTATTAGTATATTGGTAATATTATTCCCATCTATTAGTATATTGGCAATATTCCCATCTATTAGCATTATTAATACAATTATTGGTATTATTCGTATATTGTTAATATTATTCCCATCTATTAGTATATTAGTAATATTCCCATCTATTACCATTATTAATACAATTATTGCTCTTATTAGTATATTGGTAATATTATTCCCATCTATAAGTATATTAGTAATATTCCCATCTACGTATTAGCATTATTAATACAATTATTGGTATTATTAATATATTGATAATATTATTCCCATCTAATAGTATATTAGTAATATTCCATTCTATTAGCATTATTAATCTGATAATTGGTATTATTAGTACATTGGTAATATTATTCCCATCTATTAGTATATTGGCAGTATTCCCATCTATTAGCATTATTAATACAATTATTGGTATTATTAGTATATTGGTAAAATTCCCATCTATTAGCAATATTAATCTGATCATTGGTATTTTTAGTATATTCGTATTATGTTAGTTTTATTGGCTGATAGTATTACTAATGTCATCATTGGTATTAGCTTTGTTAGTATTACTAATATCATTATTAATGCTATTTTAGTATTGCTAATATGATTATTGGTATTATTAGCACTGTTAGAATTACTTATGTTATTGATTATATTAGTATATTAGTATTGTTAGTATTGCTTGTATAACTATTGATAATGGCACTGTTAGTATTGCTAATATGATTATTGATATTATCAGTATATTAATATTATTAGCTTTGTTAGAATTACTAATATTATCGATTATATTAGTATTTTAGTTTTTTAGCATTGTTAGTATTACTATGGTTGATATTATTAGCATTGTTAGTATCATTAATATTATCGATTATATTAGTATATTAGCATTTTTATCATTGTTAGCATTACTAATATGATTATTGATATGATTAGCATGATAGCATTATTAGCATTGTTAGTATTGCTAATATTAAGAACATGATTATTGATATTATTAGTATGTTGGGATTATTAATATTATTAGTATTATTAATGTTATTATTGCTATTATTAGTATCATTAGTATTGCTAATATTATCATTGATATAATTATTAGCATTGTTACTATTGCTTATATGGTTGATATTGTTAGCTTTGTTAGCATAACTGATATTATTGATTATATTAGTATTTTAGTATTATTAGCATTGTTAGTATTACTAATATGATTATTGATATTATTCGCATGATGGTACTATTAGCATTATTAGCATTGCTAATGTTATTATTGGTATCGGCATTGTTACTATTACTAATATGATTATTGGTATTTACTATATTAATATTGTTAGCATTGTTAGTATTATGAAGATTATTAGTATCATTAGTATATTGTTATTATTAACATTATTAGTATTATTAATGTTATTATTGCTATTACTGTCATCATTAGTATTGCTAATACTTTTATTGATATTATATTAGCTTTGTTAGTGTTACTAATATGATTATTGATATTATTAGTATATTAGTATTAGCATTGTTAGTATTATTAATATGACTATTGGCATTATGAATATATTAGTATCATTAGCATTGTTAGTATTACTATTATTATTATTGGTATTATTAGTATTATAAGATTTGTTAGTACTAATATGATTATTGGTATTATCAGTATATTAGAATTACTATTACTATTACTATTAGTATTATGAGTATATTAGCAGTATTAGCATTGTTAGTATTACTAATACGACTATTGGTATTGTGGGTATATTAGTATCATTAGCATTGTTAGTATTATTATTATTATTATTACTATTAGTATTTTATATTTAATATACTATTTATATTTAAAATACTATTAGTATTTAATATACTATGAGTATATTAGCAGTATTACCATTGTTAGTATTGCTTATGTTATTATTGGTATTGGCATTGTTACTATTACTAATATGATTATTGGTATTATTACTATATTAATATTGTACATTGTTAGTATTACTAATATGACTATTGGTATTGTGGATAATATTAGCATCATTAGCATTGTTAGTATTACTATGATTATTACTATTAGCATTGTGAGTATATTAGTATAATTAGCATTGTTAGTATTACTATTATTATTATTGGTATTATTAGTCTTATTAGCTTTGTTAGTATTACTAATATGATCATTGGTATTATTAGTATGTTGGTATTACTAGCAATGTGAGTATTACTAACAGCATTATTGGCATTAGTATTATTAATATTATGAGAAATTCAAGTGGATCTGGCGCTCCTTTCCCGAGTGGATCTAAGGGACCCCTTTCAAAGGTCAAGGAGATCCTGTCCCTGGGTGGGATCTTATAGGGATCTTATAGGATCCAGGAGCTTTGCGGGATCCTGGGGATCTCTTCTTCCTATTCTTCCTGGGTGAAGGGCAGATCCCGCCCGGATGCGCCAATTGCGCAAAGAGATCCCGAGTCCCTTGCGCGGGATCCTAAAGATCCCGATCCCTTCTGCGCGGGATCCTAAGAATGCCTTGATGACTTCCATCCCGCTGGGACCATAAGGCGATCTTGAGCCTCCCAGAATGCCTTGGCACTCGATACTGTTGTTGTTGTTTGTTTGTTTGTTTGTTTGTTTGTTTCCTCTTTATTGGACTCACTAACTAAATTCATTTTTCTGAGGCTAACTAATCAATGAAACACACCTCACAAAATTCAAAACGAGACAGGTACAAAAATGTAGAAAAAACACAAATAATAGTAATTAATAATTAATATATTTATTGATTGATTGATTTATTTAATATACCGCTCTTCTCCCCCAGGGGGGCTCATTATTATAATACTATGCATAATAATAATTTATATATTAATAATAATTATTATATAAACAGACCCCACTCCCAACCTCTGAGGATGCCTGCCCCTGATGTGGGTGAAACGTCAGGAAAGAATGCTTCTGGAACATGACAGCCCGGAAAACTCACAGCAACCCATATTTAATTCTGTTTTAATGTTTGCGGGTTTTAACATGGTATGGAAATGCTTTCAGTGTCGCCCGCTGCCATATAAGATGCAGATGATCTGCCCTGAACTGGATTGTATGGCGTTGTTGATTCACATAATCCAGTTCAAAGAGGATAATGAGGATTATCTGCCTTGATCATCTGGATGATATGGCGGGGTGAGTCTCCTCCTGGAGAGAGAAAAAGGGGGAATAATAATAATAATAATAATAATAATAATAATAATAATAATAATAATAATCTATTTGGCTGCAGTTGGACTTTTTAAAAATTCCCTGTTCCGACTTACAAATAAAATCAACTGAATGTATTGTCGAAAATCAGTTTAAGATCCAGCCTCAAGTTCTCTTTCTTGTCTCCTTCCTCCCTCTTCTTCCTTGCCTCTTTCTTTCTTTCCTTCCTCCTTTCCTCCCTCTCTTCCTTCCTTCCTTCCCTCTTCCCTTCTTTTTTTCCTTCCTCACTAACTTCCTTCCTTCTTCTTTCCTCCATTCTTTCCTCCCTTTCTCCCTGTCTTCCTTCCTTCATTCCCTCTTCCCTTCCCTCTTTCCTTCCTTCTTTCCTTTCTTCCTTTCCTTCCTCCTTCCCTTCCTCTCTCTCTCTCTATCCCTCTCTTCCTTCCCTTCTCTCTTCCCTCCTTCCCTCCTTCCCTCCTTCCTTCCTTCCTTCCTTCCTTCCTTCTTTCTTTCCTCCCTTCCCCTCTCTCCCTATCCCTCTCTTCCTTCCCTCCTTCCTCCCTTCCTCCTTCTCTTCCTCTCCTTCCTTCCCTCCTTCCTTCCTTCCTTCTCTTCTCTTTCCTTCCTTCTTTCCTCTCTCCCTATCCCTCTCTTCCTCTCCTTCCTTCTCTTCCTCTCCTTCTTTCCTTCCTTCCTCTCCTTCTCTCTTCCTTCCCTCCTTCCTCCCTCTCCTTCCTTCCTTCCTCTCCTTCCTCCCTCTCTTCCTCTCCTCCCTCCCTCTCTTCCCTCCCTCCCTCCCTTCCTTCCAGGCGAGGGGAGGGGGTTCCGCCAGGATGCCCCGCCCGGGCCGCAACACCTACTCGGACCAGAAGCCCCCCTACTCGTACATCTCCCTGACGGCCATGGCCATCCAGAGCTGCCCGGAGAAGATGCTTCCCTTGAGCGAGATCTACAAGTTCATCATGGACCGCTTCCCTTACTACCGGGAGAACACGCAGCGCTGGCAGAACTCCTTGCGGCACAACCTGTCCTTCAACGACTGCTTCATCAAGATCCCGCGGAGGCCGGACCAGCCGGGCAAGGGCAGCTTCTGGGCGCTGCACCCCTCGTGCGGGGACATGTTCGAGAACGGGAGCTTCCTGCGGCGGAGGAAGCGCTTCAAGGTGCTCAGGGCCGACCCTCTCGGCGCCTCGGGGCCCGGGCCCAACGCGCTCCTGGCGGCCAAGCCCTCCGAGGCGGCGGCGGCGGCGCAGTACCTGCAGCAACAGGCGAAGCTGAGGCTCAGCGCCCTGGCGGCGGCGGCGGCGGCGGCCTCGCACCCCTTGCCGCCCCCCATGGGACCCCCGTTCCACGCCTCGCCGCCGTCCAGCTTCAAGCACCCCTTCGCCATCGAGAACATCATCGCCCGCGAGTACAAGGTGCCCGGCGGGCTGGCCTTCTCGGCCGCCATGCAGCCCATGCCCGGCGCCTACCCGCTGCCCAACCAGCTGGCCGCCGTGCCCACCGCCTGGTCCCAGGTCTACGGCTCCGGGGGCATGCTCGAGCCCGGCGGCGGCGGCGCCGAGTACGGCTACGGGGTGCCCCTCAAGCCCCTCTGCCACGCCGGAGGAGGGGGAGCGGGCGGGGGCCCCACGCTGCCCGCCATCCCGGTGCCCATCAAGGCCACCCCGGCCCTCCTCGCGCCCTCGCCGCCCTCGCTCAGCCCGCCCTCCGCCGCCGGACAGAGCAGCCCCGCCACCCCCAGCCAGACCCTCACCGGGCCCGCCTCCGTCCTCCACGCCGTCGTCGCCGTCCACTGACCCGCCCCGCCCCGTCCCCACCACCTTCGGACCCCTCGTGTCAAGACTTTCCCGCCTCTCCCCAAACACACCTCGTCCCCAAAAACTCAGCACAATGGATGGCGATGTTGTCATGATGGACATTGGGGTCCGCTGTGGGCAAGCGGAGCCCCCCTCTCGCCCCCCACGAAGGACACCCCTAAAGGGAGGCCCTCTTGAGACCCTCACCAACCCACGCTCCCATAAGTCTCCCCCACGCTGAGATTCGGAAGGATTAAATTCTGGAAATGTGCAAGGAACTAAGCAGCAGAATGAATGGCGATATTGTCATGATGAACATTGGGGCCCGCTGTGGGCAAGGGGAGCCCCCCTCCTGCCCCCCATGAAGGACACCTCTAAAGGGAGGCTTCCTGGAGACCCTCACCAACCCACGCCCCCACAGGTCTCTCCCACGCTGAGATACGGAAGGATTAAGAGGCGCCGCGGGTGGATTTTGTCATGGCGCACAAGACGGACATTGGGGCCCGCTGTGGGCAAGCGGAGCCCCCCTCCTGCCCCCCACGAAGGACACCCCTAAAGGAAGGCCTCCTTGAGACCCTCACCAACCCACGCCCCCACAGGTCTCCCCCACGCTGAGATTCGGAAGGATTAAATTCTGGAAATGTGGAACGAACTAAGCAGCAGAATGAATGATGCACAAGACAGACATTGGGGCCCGCTGTGGGCAAGCGGAGCCCCCCTCCCGCCCCCATGAAGGACACACCTAAAGGGAGGCCTCCTTGAGACCCTCACCAATTTCCACCCCCGCAGGCCTCTCCCACTCTGAGACGCGGGTGGGTTTTGCCAGGACGCACAGAAGGCGCCCAGGACAGATTCAAGGACTGATTTGCAGGCACAAGTTTGGGGCGCCTCCTGTGACTATATTGTGGTCCGCTGTGGACAAACGGAGCCCCCCTCCCGCCCCCCATGAAGGACACCTCTAAAGGAGGGCCTCCTTGCGACCCTCACCAATTTCCATCCCCACGGGTGTCTCCCAAGCTGAGATTCGGAAGGATTAAGGGGCGTCGCGGGTGGATTTTGCCATGACTCACAAAAGGCGCCTGGCTAGAATTAATTAATAAGGACTGAATAAAGGTGCGATTTTGCCAGGACGCACGGGACGGACATTGGGGTCCGCTGTGGGCGAAGGGAGCCCCCTTCCGGCCCCCCACGAAGGACATCTCTAAAGGGAGGCCCCCTTATTACCCCCACCACGCCTCGCCCCCGCAGGACCCTCCCACGCTGAGATTCGGGGGGAGAAAGCGGCGTCGCGGGGGGATTTTGTCAGGACGCACAAAAGGCTTCCTGGCAAGAACTAATAAGGACTATTATTGTGCAAGGCCTAAGTTTGGGGCGCCTCCACTGACTTCGCCTCCCGATCAGGACTTCTCTATAAGGGGAGACTCTGCCCCATAGACCCCCTCAATCCCCCCTCCCCAAATTCTTCCACGTTGGGACTTGAAGGGGGGGGGGGAAAGGGCAAACAAACAGGTGTCAGAAAGAGAACGCGCCATTACGCGCAGACAAAAGTGTTTGGGGTGTTTGGTGTGATTGTTGAGTCGCCCTTCAGTGACCCCAAAGACCCCCTCCCTCCCTCCCTCCCTCCCTCTCAAGGACCCCACCCCAAGTTGAAAGGACAATTGTGGGGGGTCTGCTATCAGCATTGGCGCGGGGCTTTGCAGGTGGAGAAAGAGGGGGGCTTGAAAAAGAATCCATGGGGAGGAAAGCTTCCCAGAATTAAATGTGGGGAGGGGCTCACTTCCAGACCCCGCTTTGCTTCGGTTCTTGGCCCAAAAAAAATATTTCAAAGGTGGACCACTCCCTTCGGCTCTTGTTAAAAATGGACTCTGATTTTGGGAGCCGACTTTTAGTTTCTCCATGCACACTTCTCCCTTTTGCCGCATATACATATTTCCAAAGCTAAAATATTATATCCATATAATCCATATATCCATATATGTATGCATATATATATGCACATATACACAGACAGACAGACACACATACATACATACAAAATATGTATGTATGGATGTATATAATATTTCAGGTCTGAAAATATACATTTATATACATATACATCTATACACATATATACTGTACATACAAAATATGGATGGATATATACATATATACATACAAAATATGGATGTATGGATGTATATAATACTTCAGGTCTGAAAATATACATCTATATACATATACATCTATACAAATATATACTGTACATACAAACTATGGATGGATGTATATAATATTTCAGGACTGGAAATATACATCTATACACACATATATATACAAAAATGGATGGATTTATATAATATTTCAGGTCTGGAAATATACATACATACACACACATATATATACAAAATATGGATGGATGTAATATTTCAGGTTTGGAAATATACATCTATACACATACAGACATACAAAATATTTATGGATGTATATAATATTTCAGGTCTGGAAATATACATCTATACACATATATACAAACAAAACATTTATGAATGAATATAATATTTCAGGTCTGGAAATATACATGCATACACATATACACAAAATATGGATGGATGTAATATTTCAGGTCTGGAAATATACATATATACATACATACATACAAAATATGTATGGATAGATGTATATAATATTTCAGGTCTGGAAATATACATCTATACACATATATACATACAAAATATGGATGGATGGATGTATATAATATTTCAGGTCTGGAAATATACATATATACATACGTACATACAAAATAGGTCTGGAAATATACATACATAGAGAGATACATACATACACAATATGGATTGATGGATGTATATAAAACATTACAGGTCTGGAAATATACATACATACATACGAAATATGGATGCATGTATATGATATGGGTGAAAAGAGAGAAAGAAAAAGCAAAACCAAATGGAACAAACTCCTCTCCAGTTGGGTTCTTTTGGAACCGACTTTAGTTTTGGGTTTTTTTGCCCAACGAATTTAATCAAGACATTCAAATAATTGCGCTTTTCAGGGTGGGATCTGCTAGATCTCCGGTCCCTTTCTCTAAATCCAAATTCCTTCAGCATTTGTAAGCCCCCTCCCACAAATAAATCCCACTCAAAGAGTGCCAAGGTGCCCCAAACATTTACAATATTCTGGTTTCCCAGCTGCGTTAAGAATCCTCCCCAGGAAGGTTGGGATTTTATTTCCCTCCCCAACTAGTCTTCAAGGGGAGAACGCCTTTATCCCCCCCCCCCTTTATCTTGTTGTTGTTGTTGCTGTTGTTGTTTACCAAAGAAGAAGCCAGAAACGTCGGGAAAACGCAAAGGGGGGGGGGACGACTTTTGGGTAGTTAGTTACCGACAAAGTTCCCCAAGACGTTTGGGTCGGTCGAGGAGTTTGGGTAAGTCTGTAACGCCAAAAATGAGACTTACAAGGAGGAGGAAAAGGCAATCCTGACACAATTGGAACCCAGCGGTGTGAGTTAAAAGTGGATTGGATTATTATTATTATGATTATTATTATGATTATTATTAATTATTATTGGCCTCGTTGATTCACGAGTAGACCTACCCGAAAGTCGGCATTTCACAATACTAGGGCTTTTCTTTTTTATTTATTAAAATTAACAGCCGAAAGAGACCAAAACTGGATCCATACTGACATATAACCCCGATTATCAAGTCAGATAATACGGAGTATCTATTTTGAACCGGATTATATGAGTCTTTCGTTTTTATTTATTGAAATGAGATCAGGGCTGGAGCGGCACTGACATATAACCCGGATTATCAAATCAGATAACCCGACACTGACATATAAACCAGATTATTAAATCAGATAATACGGATTATCTGTTTTGAACCAGATTATATGAGCCTTTCGTTTTTATTTATTGAAAAGAGACCCAGGCTGGAGCAGCACGGACATAGAATCCGGATTATCAAATCAGATAATCCGATTATAAAATCAGATAACCCGACACCGACATATAACCCAGATTATCAAGTCAGATAATATGGAGTATCTGTTTTGAACCGGATTATATGAGTATTTTGTTTTTATTTATTGAAATGAGACCAAGGCTGGAGCACTGACATATAACCTGGATTATCAAATCAGATAATCCGATTATCAAATCAGATAACCCGACACCGACATATAAAGCAGATTATCAAGTCAAATAATACGGATTATCTGTTTTGAACCGGATTATATGAGTCTTTCGTTTTTATTTATTGAAATGAGACCAGGGCTGGAGCGGCACTGACATATAACCCGGATTATCAAGTCAGATAACCCAACACCAACATATTACCCTGATGATTAAATCAGATAATCCGACACTGACATATAAATCAGATAATCCGGATTATCAGATCTGAACATTTTATGGATTTTTTTAAAAATTGAAATGACAGCCGAAGGAGAGCAGCGCTGGATCCACATATAACCCGGACTATCAAGTAAAACAATCCGGATTATCAGTTTTGAACCGGATTATCTGAGTCTCCAGTGCCAGTTCGAAGCAGACAAACTAAGCGTAAAATCCCTTGAAAGTGGCATGGAAGTTGGGCATGGAAAATGCCATTTCGGGGAGATGAAACCCGGCTTTTTCTTTCTTTTTGGGGGGCCAGTGGGGGAGGGCGAGGGAGGGGCGCCCAAGTGTACATTGCCTGTGAATAGGAATGGTTTGCCATCCGTGTCCAATGCACTTTTTGTTCGTCGTCATTCCTTTCCTTCCTTCCTTTCTTTCTTTCTTTCTTTCGCCTTCGAGATCTTGGCTGCAAACAAAACGAGAAAAGCCGCCTTTTCGTGGAGCTGCTTTTCCTCTTCTGTACAGAAAAGAGCATGAGATTGGAAATGTTAATGTTCTCCTTCCCTTCCTTCCTTCCTTCCTTCCTTCCTTCCCGGCATGCGCCTTTCCAGACCAAGGTTTGGAGGTTTTTTTATTTTTATTATTTTGTAATTATGATGATAATTATTGCGACTCTCTCCCCACGCGAAGGGGAGAGGCTCGACCTTAAATTATGAAACTAGGCGTCCAAATAATATTTTCTCATTAAAAAAGGTGTCAAGATGGTCACTTGGTTTCCTCTTCTTCTTCTTGTTGGCTCCTTTGGTTTTTGTTTTGTAAATGGAGGCTGGGGGAGGGGGAAACAGGGCGTTAATTTATGCAAATTCCATGCAAAATGGAGAGGACCTAAGTCAACAAGTGTGTGGTGTTTTCTTCCTTCTTTCAGTGGCGTTGCCTGGATTTCTCTGGAGAGAACAAGGAAAACAGCCTCCAGAAGAAGCAGAGAGAGAGAGAAAGATACTTTCCTCCCCTTTAATATTATATATAAAATTAATATATATATATATATTTAAATTAAATTAATACAACACACTGTCTTATTTTGAGGAAAACAGGATACACACACACACATGTGAGTTTATATGTACTTAATATATATACACACATATATACACACATTACATATATACACATTTACATATATGTGTATGTGTATATCTATATATATATATAAAAGAGTGATCTCATCACGGCAACCCACAAAACAACAAAACTACAGGCCCCCCAACCTTGAAATTTGACAACACAACCCATCATCCACGCCTCTAGGTTGATACAACAAAAAGAAAAGAAAAATAAAGTCCTAATTAGAGAGAGAGAGAGGAATAATTGCTTTTATCCAATTGCTGCCACTTAGAAGGCTAAGCTCCTCCAACTTGATTTCCTAGCAACCCAATAAAAATAATAAAAAACACTAAAAAAACTAAAAACACTAAAAAATTAATACAATAAAATACTATAATAACAGAAAATAACTAAAAATAATACAAGAAAATAATAAAATATAATCAATAAAAAGATAACTTACAATAAAATTAATTAAAAAGTACAAATAACGTCAAATAAAAATTACACAAC
>NW_026943822.1:24496967-24509467 GCF_035594765.1 Anolis carolinensis
CTTCCTCCCTTCTCCTTCCTACCAACCTCCTTTCACATTTCCTTTTCACCTTCCATCCTTTTTTATTCCTTCTCCCTTTCTTCACTCGCCATTTCTTTCCTGCCTTCCTCTTTATCTTCCTTCCTTCCTTCCTTCCTTCCTTCCTTCCTTCCTTCCTTCCTTCCTTCCTTCCTTCCTTGCTACCATCTCTCCTTTTTCCTGGCCATGTCTTTCCTTCCTTCCTTTTCCTTTCCTTTTCCTTTCCTTTTCCTTTCCTTTCCATTTGATGTCCTTCCTTCCTTCTCTTCTCCTCTTCTTTCCACCTTCCTTCTTTTATTCCCTCCTATCTTTTCTCCTTCTTCCCTCACCATGTCTTTCCTTCCTTCCTTCCTTCCTTCCTTCCTTCCTTCCTTCCTTCCTTCCTTCCTTCCTTCCTTCCTTCCTTCCTTCCTTTTTCCTTCCCTTCCATTTCTTTCTTACTTCCTTCTTTGCTTCCTTCTTCTCTTCTTCTTCCCTTTCCGCATCTTTCCTTCCTTCCTTCTTTCCTTCCTTCCTCCTTTCCTTTCATTTCCATTTTCCTTCCTTCTTGATTCCTTCCTACCTTCTCTTCTTCTGCCCTCCCAATGTCCTTCCTTCCTTCCTTCTTTTCTTCTTCCCGCTCAATGTCCTTCCTTCCTTCCTTCTCTTCTTCTTCCCGCTCAATGTCCTTCCTTCCTTCTCTTCTTCTTCCCGCTCAATGTCCTTCCTTCCTTCTCTTTTCTTCTTTCTTTCCTTCTTTTATTCCCTCCTTCCTTCTCTCCTTCTTCCCTCTCCATGTCTTTCCTTCCTTTTCTCTTCCTCCATTTACTCCCCTCTTTCTGTCTCAAGATCTCAAAGTGCAACTAAATAAACCCAATTTTAAGCATCCAGCATCCAGCCGGCCTTCCTCATTCCACGTTTCTGACTTTTTACAGATGTGATGATTGGCAGATGTGATGGCATGCCAGTCAGTGGGTCCGACCCTTCTCCTCACCGTCCACCCTGAACCGCTTCCTTCATTATGGGCTTTGCTAAATGCCGGCATTTAATTCTTCCGGGCCGGGCGCTTTATTAAGTAGTAAGCGGCCTGTTTTGCATTAATTAGAGCATCTCCTCGGAGAGACATTGTCGGAGCCAAGAATAATATTCGGCTCCCGCTTCCTCTCCTTGTGCCCTACTTTGGAAATTGCCATCGACAAGGCACACAAAACGCTCGACGTAAAGGGCTTATTTGTCAATATTGACTTAGATGTGTTTTCTTCACAATTAACACACACTCGCAATTTGCATCTTTTAAGTTGCATCTCCTCTTCCATTTTCTCTCACACGGTGCGTGGGGAATATCTATAGAGATATAAACAAATAAATCCGAGGGTTTGTTTAATTTTGTTTTTTTGCTATTGCCCTAGTTCCATTTATTCTGATTCATCTATATCTCCGTTAACTTAAGCCCCATCGACACCTCCATATAAAATCCATATTGGATTTTAGACTTATACAATCCATGTGGATTATCTGCATTGAAAATGTGTATTTTATGGCCATGTACATCCAGCCAAAGCTGCTGACGAAGTCACTCAAATTATAAAGTCTTATAAAACCTCCTCGTCCTCTGTCCAGTTAGCATTTCTTTTAGCAGCATCTGCATTAGGAAAGTAACAAGCCAGGTTAGCCATCTTGGCTTCCAAGGAGAGTTTAAGCATAATTTACTGTGTATTTTTTTAGCAGTTTCTCTAATTCATGAGCAATGAGTAGGTCAACTCAATAGGAACCAATGAAAACAAAACGTAACCATCAAAGTGGTGTCAAACTGAATCAATTCTGGCATGTAGATGCACTCTTGGAGGTCTCCATCAATGAGGTCACCTCAGTAGGAACCAATGACAGCAATGTCTTGAACCATAGTAAGTAAGTAAGTAAGTAAGTAAGTAAGGTCATCATAAGTTGAAATCAACTCAATAGAAACCCATGACAATGTCTTCAGCCATGGCCATCAAAGTGGTGTCAAACTGTGTTAATTCTTCCATGTAGATGCACTCTTGGAGGTCTCCATCCATGTGGTCACCTCAGTAGGAACCAACGACAGCAATGTCTTGAACCATAGCCATCAAAGTGATGTCAAACTGTGTTAATTCTGACATGTAGACACACTTTTGGAGGTCTCCACCCATGAGGTCACCATAAGTTGAAGTCAACTCAATAAGAAGCAATGACAACAATATCTTGAGCCATGGCTGCCAAAGTAGTATCAAACTGTGTTATCTCTGTCACGTAGATGCACTCTTGGAGGTCTCCATCCATGATGTCACCATAAGTTGAAGTCAACTCAATAGGAACCCATGGCAATGTCTTCAGCCATGGCCATCAAAGTGGGATCAAACTGTGCTAATTCTGCCATGTAGATGCACTCTTGGAGGTCTCCATCCATGAGGTCACCATAAGTTGAAGTCTGCCATGTAGATGCACTCTTGGAGGTCTCCATCCATGAGGTCACCATAAGTTGAAGTCTGCCATGTAGATGCACTCTTGGAGGTCTCCATCCATGAGGTCACCATAAGTTGAAGTCTGCCATGTAGATGCACTCTTGGAGGTCTCCATCCATGAGGTCACCAAAAGTTGAAGTCAACTCAATAGGATTCAACGTCAACAATGTATTTCTAGGCCATGGCGCCACTTCCTCAACATCCCAATGGACTTCCCCCCAAGAAAATCCCTTTCTTCCCCCGAATTGTGTGCTTTTTCTGCCTAAATAATTGTTTTAGGGACTCATCCCCATACAAACGTTGCACCGCAGGGATTTGTGTTTGCATCGCACTTTTGACAAAAGCTTTCCAGAGACCAAACTTGGGGTTTTTTATTTTCATCAGCAAAGGGACATCATAACAATCCACGGTTTGGGATTGAGGGAAATAACACAACAATAAACAAGAGAGGAGGATCAACACAAACACAATGTTTGTAATGAGTTCCAAGGCCCTGGAGCGCCATGAATATTTATGGACATCAAATATAGATTGAGCATTTCATTTTGATCCCTATGTGTTTTTAAACAAGGAGAGTGCGATATTTTGTGTTGCGTAGACACAGCTTTGTTCATACATATCATCAAGGAAAGCAAACACAGCGTTTCTGTGCAGCTTTTGCATTATTTTATATTGTACTAGCTGTGCCCGGCCACGTGTTGCGGTGGCTAAGTGTGGTGGTATGGGAAATAAAGTATTAAGGAATTGGTGGTAGATAGTATATGTTATTTCCTAAAGCTTGTGGATATACAATATTTTTGGTTGTTCCTTTTGGCATTCTGGGTTATATAGCTATGTGGAAGGGCCTTGAGTCTACACTGCCATATAATCCAGTTCATATCAGATCATCTGTATTTGATAGGCAGTGTGGAAGTGAACCCTGCCTGTTCCCTGGGCGCCATTGTGGCTGACAGGGTTGCTATGACACAAAGGGGGTGGGGCCTAAAGGGGCGGGGCCTACCCTTCTGACTGGCAGCCAGGGGGAAAACGGCTCTTCCTCATCCTCTGTAATTTGGACTTTATTTTTCTAGGTTTTTTTGATTGAAAGACTCAGATTGGATGACTATGTCTTTTGTGGCCAAATTTGGTGTGATTTGGTTTAGTGGTTTTGTTGTTTACTCCGTGGGAAAAATGCACATTACATTTATTTATATATATATATATATATATATATATATATATATATATATATATATATATATATCTGTATATACTCGAGTATAAGCCTAGTTTTTCAGCCGTTTTTTTAAGACTGAAAACTCCCCCTTGGATTATACTCGGGTGAAGGTCCTGGTTGGCTTATATTCAGGTAAGCTTATACTCAAGAATATATGGTACCTTTATTATTTTTCTCTATTATTATTGGTATTATTACATTTATTATTTTTCTCTATTTTTATTATTATTATTAATACATTTATTATTTCACTCTGATATTATTATTATTACTACTACATTTATTATTTTACTCTATTTATTATTACATGCATTATTTTCCTGTAATGATTTAATCAGAGTTGGACAGTCTTATCTTAAATTTGAGCTTGATGTAAATATTCAAAAACATTGAACCTACTGATGCCTCAATTAATGTAATTTTATTGGTATCTGTTTTTATTCCTGAAATTTACCACTCTCCGCTTATACTGGAGTCATTGTTTTCCCAGAGGTTTTTTTGTGGTAAAATTAGGTGCCTCGGCTTATATTCGGGTCGGCTTATACTCGAGTATATATGGTATTATGTGCTTCTTGTACAAGGAAGAACATGGCATTATTTGTCACGAACTCAACTAACCAGACTACATCTACACTGCAGAATTAACACAGTTTGATACTACTTTAATGCTATGGCATGAAAGTGGTGTCAATCGGCATCAATTCTACAATGCAGACGCATCCTTGGCCAACCACCTTGAGTCCATGACAGCTTCCGAGATTTATCCCTCGCTTTTAAATGAGAGTAGAGGGAAGCAATGCCTCTTTCTTCCCCTGCTATGTAAATGGGAGAAAATAAATAATTAGGGGTTAGCTGATTTAATTACCTTGCAAGGAAGGGAGAGCTGACAGTCCCTTGGAGCAGATAAGTCACTTTATGAATGAAGCGCATTCCGGTAACGGGAGGCCATGGGCGGGCGTCGTGGTGTTTGTTGCCCATCCACTTAGCCAACACTTACGCTGATGACTCCACCGAGTTTTTATTGTCCATTACCTATATTATAATCCTGGAAACATAAAGTAATTGCCCCTCTTACATAAGAGTGACATGGAAGGAGGGAGGGAGGAAGAAAAGGAGGGAGGAGACCCATCTCCAAGGGGAGGTCAGGGCCCGGGCATCATGGCAGGAGGGAAGAAGAAAGAAAGAAAGAAAGAAAGGAAGGAAGGAAGGAAGGAAGGAAGGAAGGAAGGAAGGAAGGAAGGAAGGAAGGAGGGAGGGAGGGAGGGAGGGAGGGAGGGAGGGAGAGAAGGGAGGGAGGGAGGGAGGGAGGGAGGGAGGAAGGAAGAAGGAAGGAAGGAAGGAGGAAGGAAGATATAAAGAAAGGAATAAAAGAATGAAGGAAGAGATGAAGGAAGAAAGGAAGGAAACAAGATATAAAAATGGAAGATATAAAGGAAAGAAGGAAGGATGGAAGGAAGAAAGATATGAAGGAAGGAAGAGATAAACAAAGAAGAAGGAAGGAAGGAAGGAGGAAGGGAAGAAGGAAGGAAGCAAGATGGCAGGAAAGTGGAAGGAAGATATAACGGGAAGAAAGAAAGAAGAAGGAAGGAAGATATAAAGAAAGGAATAAATGATTATTATGATAATTATGATTATTATTATGTTGTTGTTGTTGTAGTTGTCGTATCTGGCTTTAACTCGATTGAGATATTTATGCCACACCAAAATAATAATTATTTTTTGCTGTTGTTGTTGTTGTTGTTGTTGTACCTGACTTTTCTCTCGATTGAGATCCTTATGCCACACCGAAAGGATGTTGGATTAAGACCTGTGGCGAAAACTGGTCCAACGGAACCAATCCCTAAAATTATAGACTCTTAGGGTTGGAAGAAGGGACCCCAAAGGTCATCCAGTCCAACCCTTGGAAGGCACCATCCAAGCTTTCCCTGAAGATATCCATCCAGACTCTCCTGGCAGAGGAAGAACCCATTGGATGTCCTCTGGTGAAGACCTCTGACCATTGGGATGCTGTTGACGTGTGCCGGTGTGAAGCGCACTGCTCTCCGTTCGGCCTGTGCCTGCTTCCGCGCATCTTCCGGCGCGCACTCTCCCTGCTCATCTCTTCCGCGCTGTCCGCCTCGATTCTCGGCCGCTTTGATCCCCGTTTGATATCAGCTGCTTCCTTGATGCTCGCTCGGGGGCCTTGCCTCGCATGCGCCGCCTGCAAGCTGCACTCGTGTGCGACATATGTTTCCGAAACCGGCGCCATCTGGTTCCCCTCCCAGTGGCAGCTGTACGACAACCTTCCCTTTCATCTCGCTCTCGCTTTGGCAAGAGATGCGCACCGAGTGTGTGATGTGTACATGATGCCACGCCGGCCGGGCCTTTCGTTTTTGCGCTTTTTTGCTTTAACAGGTGTCGAGCTCAAAGCCATGCGCGGGGCAAAGGTCCTTTCATGCCGCTATCATATAAATAGCTGGGGATGCGCCACTCATTCTGGGTACGGCGACACATCACCAGACAAAACATTGCTGGACGGTGCAAAGGAACTCGCAAGCAAGGCATGAGCCAGGTCTAGGCAACACAGAACGGATGGCATTTGGCTTGAGAGCCATATGTGTGGAAGGGATCTAGGAGTCTGATTAAACCATACTCTGAACATGAGCCAACAGGGAGTTACAGCAGCTCAAAAGGCCAATGCGATTCTCTGCTGCATTAATAAGAATAATAGTGTCGAAAGCAGAGGCATGGGCAAATTTCGGCCCACCAGGTGTTTTGGACTCCAACTCTCACAATTCCTATAACTACAGTAGAGTCTCACTTATCCAACATAAATGGGCCAGCAGAATGTTGGATAAGCAACTATGTTGGATAATAAGGAGGGATTAAGGAAAAGCCTATTAAACATCAAATTACATTATGATTTTACAAATTAAGCACCAAAACATCATGGATTACAACAAATTTGACAGAAAAAGCAGTTCAATACACAGCAATTTTATGTAGTAACTAGCTGTGCCCTGCCACGCGTTGCTGTGGCCCATTGGAATTGCACTGAATAGCTCCGGTTTTTGGGGTTTTTTAGGTCCTGTGGAGGTTCGTGACGTGATATTTTGTGGTTTCAACCTCGAGGCGTGGATGATGGATTGTGTTGTGAAATTTCGAGGTTGGGGGGTGTTTAGTTTTGTTGTTTTGCTCGGTGCCAGGATTCCATCACTCTTTTATATATATAGATTACTGTATTTACGAATTTCTCACCAAAACATCACAGTGTATTGAAAAGATTGTTAGGGGATGATGGGTAGCAGAGTGGATTCCAAAAATCATCATTCTGGTCTCACCGCCCCCTTTCTTCCGCAGGCTGACTATCTTGCGGAGAAACAGCACTGGCCAACAGAATTCCAGCAGCCGGAGGTTCAGTTGTAAATCCAACGGTTATAAATCTTTATTTACATAGCTATATACAAATAGAGCCAATTGCCATAAGTCCCAGACACATGGCAGTGTCTCTTCGGCAACAGAGCCATTCAGTTCTCAGTCCATCCTCCGAGAAAGCTCACGCCGAACAACACAGATAAGATAACAACATTCCTCTGTCCAGAGGAAGTTCCAACCCTCAAAGGCAGGAAATCAATCCTGATAGGTCACAGTAATCACAACAGGCTGTCAGTCAAAACTAGCCTGCTGTTAACTATTTCATTACTGAAAATACACACTCTAGCTCATCAGCAGTAAACACTTGATTTACATTTCATACAAATACAACCATACTCCAACAAAGATTGACTACAAAAACATTGACTATTAAAAGGCAGTCTGCGTTGGATAATCCAGAAGTTTGGATAAGTGAATGTTGGATAAGTGAGACTCTACTGTATCTCAATCGAGATAAAAGCCAACAACAACAACAACAATAATATAATAATAACAAAAAACAATAGACATTACACCACATCAACACTTTACAAAGGATAGCAACATGGCGCAATGCATGTCAATGGCTGGGCACTATTGCGCAAAGCTCTGTACACAATGTGCAAAGAACAAACCATAATCGTAGGTGAAAACCTTCTTCTCGTCCTCTCTCGCATACACTACTTAGACGAATTAAAACAAGTTGGACGTGGCTCGCCGCCGTCGACAAAGACGAAGGTTAGCCGAGCTTATGATGAAATATAGGCCGCACCGAGCAAAGCCACCGCGTTGCCGTTTAATTAAAAGGGATTCATTAAAGTGGGGCCCCATTTGCGGTAATTAGCATGCGCAATTTATGCGTTCCCTAACACACAAGGGCAGGCGCCGGAATCATAATAATAATAAACGGGTGCTCACCTTAAGCGGGAGAGGAGTTGGTTTTGGCCTTCGAGGAAGTGAAGGGTAAAGAGGAACGAGGAGAGTGGCCGCTTGGCCAACCAAATGCTAGACTTGGGAGGGGTCTCGGAGGCCATCTAGTCCAACCCGGGACCAAGCTGGCCTTCTATCAGAAAGACTAGACTTTCCATCATTGTTGCATTGCATTTGCACACACTTGTTAAAGGACTCTCTCAATCTGGTTGGTATACACATTCCAGGGTTTTCTTAGATAAGGTGCTTTTTGCAACCTGGGCTTTCTTGGTGGGTCTCCCATCCAAAGTCCGGCCAGGGCCGACCCCGCTTACCTTCCAAACACAAGTGGAACTTGGGGTCTTTGGGGTCTTTTAGAAGTCTGTGCATTCATTTAAAAGTTTTCTGTGGATTTATTTGGAGAAGGAGGTAGTTTTGCAAGAGCCAGCAGCACCCAATATCCATTGGCGGTCTCCCATCCAAAGTCCAACCAGGACTGACCCTGCTTAGCTTCTAAACACAAGTGGAATTTTTGGGCTTTTAGGGTCTTTTAGAAGTCTTTGCATCCATTTAAAAGTTTCTTGTGAATTTATTTTGGCAAGGAGCTGGTTTTGCAAGAGCCGGCAGCACCCAATATCCATTGGCGGTCTCCCATCCAAAGTCCAGCCAGGGCCGACCCTGCTTCGCTTCCAAAAACAGGTGGGATCTGGGGCCTTTGGGGTTGTTTAGCTGTCTGTCCATCCATTTAAAAGTTTCCTGTGGATTTATTTTTGCAAGGAGGTGGTTTTGCAAGAGCCGGCAGCACCCAATATCCCATCTGAAGATCGACCAGGACTGACCCTGTTTAGCTAACAAACACAAGTGGGCTTTTAGGCTTTTAGGGTCTTTTAGAAGTCTTTGCATCCATTTAAAAGTTTCCTGTGGATTTATTTTTGCAAGGAGGTGGTGTTGCAAGAACCGGTGGCACCCAATATCCATTGGCGGTCTCCCATCCAAAGTGCAACCAGGACTGACCCTGCTTAGCTTCCAAACACAGTTGGGATCTGTCTGTAAATTGATTTAAAAGTTTCCTGTGGATTTATTTTTGCAAGGAGATGGTTTTGGAAGAGCCGGCAGCACCGGATATCCATTGGCGGTCTCCCATCCAAAGTGCAACCAGGACTGACCCTGCTTAGCTTCCAAACACAGTTGGGATCTGTCTGTAAATTGATTTAAAAGTTTATTTTGGGTTTATTTTGGGAAGGAGATGGTTTTGGAAGAGCCGGCAGCACCGGATATCCATTGGCGGTCTCCCATCCAAAGACCAACCAGGGCTGGCCCTGCTTAGCTTCCACAATTGATAGTATTTTGAAGCCAAGATGAAGTCAAACAACAGGATGACATTTCAGGCACAACTTTGCTTCCACAGCCGTGAACTAAATGCAGATGAAATGCAAATCTCTAGCCTTTTTGCAAAGAAATATTTGCATGTGTGGGTCCTGTTGAGTCTGGATGCGCCTCTCAGGAGACCCACACCTTTCCTTTGCTCGTCTCAGCCGGAATCAAACAAACATCATGTTTTCTCTCCCATTATTTCCTTGGGCACCCCGAGAAACTAGATCTGGGGGGTTAATTTGAGAAGCCGCAGAATCAATATTGATCTATTATAACAAGAGTCTTATTACTCACTTTCTCGGCATGCCGCTGGTTCTAATTTACTTGCATTTCCCCCCTAGTTTTGCAAAGGCATCATCCTAGGAAGAAAATGAGATTTTTGTACATATATATATATATTTTTTTAAAAAAACGCAAACCCAAAATGTCAACTTCATACATCAGGCAATTACTCGCGCTGTTTATTTTGGGGGAAAGGATCTGTGCGTGGTATTGACTTAGCGCGCCACACGGGTCCCTCCAAAATAAATAGGGAACATCATTCTTGCCAAATATACATATACACACACATATATAAATATATAAGAATCCCACCTCTCACTGTTCGAAAGCGACACTCATCCATTTTCTGCCGCATTAATGAGAAAAAGCACAAGGAGAGTCATCCGTACTGTCTTGATGGGAGGACTAACCTATGGGGCAAAGCAAGATTGGGGACAAAAAGGAGACAAATGGAGGAGAAGGCAAGCCTTTTATTGTTATCACAGCTGATGATAAGGCAAACAGCCGTAGGCTTTGTACCATGCAAATGGCCGTCGCAACATGTGCACAATTAACAAAGAATATATATCTTGGCTTATCTAAAATTGACCAGTGGCTGAGGATCTTCCCCACCTTCCACACCCACTTGGCACAAGTGATACCAATGATCTAACTTGTTTACCCTGAGCTTTCTTCTCTCCTTGGAACTTCCTGGAGAAAGGCACCAGCTCACAGGAAGAGGCAAAGCCACATAGGCAAAAGTTTACTATTTTGTGGCTTATGGTCCCTTCGGAAGGAAGGAAGGAAGGAAGGAAGGAAGGAAGGAAGGAAGGAAGGAAGGAAGGAAGGAAGGAAGGAAGTGTTGGAGACTGGCCCAGAGGAGAAGTAAAGGAGAGAATTCCAAAAGATCAATAAAACACACCTTTTATTGTTATCACAGCTGATAATAAGACAAACAGCCGTAGGCTTTGTACCATGCAAATGGCTGTCGCAACATGTGCTCAATTAACAAAGAGTATATATCATGGCTTATCCAAAATTGACCAGTGACTGAGGGTCTTCCTCACCTTCCACACCTACTTGGCAAAAGTGATACCAATGACCTAACTCATGTACTCTGGAACTTCCTGGAGAAAGGCACCAGCTCACAGGAAGGGAGGGCACATGCAGAGGCAAAGCTACACAGGCAAATGTTTACTATTTTCTGGCTTATGGTCCCTTCGGAAGGAAGGAAGGAAGGAAGGAAGGAAGGAAGGAAGGAAGGAAGGAAGGAAGGAAGGAAGGAAGGAAGGAAGAAAGGAAAGAAAGAAAAGGACTCAGGACTCTGGAGACCAGGTTCAGATCCATCCTTTCTCATGGAAACTTATTGGGTGATATTGGGTGGGTCACATTCTCTCAGCCTCAGAAAAACCCATGATAGATTCATCTCAGGTCCACCATACGTCGGGAATGCCTTGAAGGCACTCAACAAGCCCTGTTGGTGGTCAACCTTGCATGTCATGAGCTTTTTGGAGGAAACTCAGCAATGGTGCCTGCCTCCGTTGCCCAACCTGTTGTTCCAAGAGGAGCTTCCACTCCATCAAAGTTTCAGAAACACAACGAACTCTCCTCCTTGGAGGTCCTTTTGGTCAATTCCTGAGTTTTCCACTATCTCCATAACCCACTGAATCAAGGCGCACATCGAACCGGAGCGCATGGTGTGTTTCCATCCCTTCCACCCGGCGCATGTTTCCAGGCTCCCTGGGCGTCCCTTAGCAACGGCCGTGAAAGGCCTTGTATGCATCGCTTGCACAGCATTGTCCTTATGGGGTGGAAGCGCTCTCCCCCCCCCCAACTCCTGGGTGACCAGGCGGTCAGGCCGCTCATGTCCGTCATGTGTTTACACCCCGTTTTGTTGACTCAGGCCCTCCGAGCATGAAGAGGCGCAGCACATGGATGACCTGCGAAGGCTGGAGGAGAAACACCTGGTGGACTCCTTGTCTGTCAATAGGAGGGCCATTCAAGTGGGTGCTCGAGGATCTGGTCTTCCATTCTTTCCTTTGAACATGATGCCTATCCATATACTCTATAGATGCACATATGTGTGTATACCTGCACACATTTCTCCCTTTCTTTTCTCTTCTTCATCTCTCTTCCCCTATTCTCTTTCTTCCTTCCTTCCTTCCTTCCTTTCTTTCTTTCTTTCTTTCTTTCTTTCTTTCTTTCTTTCTTTCTTTCTTTCTTTCTTTCTTTCTTTCTTTCATAGAATCTTTCCTTCTCTCTTTCTCTCCTTCCCTCTCTTTCTTTTCTCCTTAACTTTTTCTCCTTTTCTCTTTCTCTCTTTCTTATTCTCCCTTTTCTACTTCCTTTCCCCATGTTTTTCCCCTTTCTTCCTTTCCTTTCTTTTTCTCTTTTTCCCTTCTCTTTCCCTTTATGTTTTTCTCTCCCTTTCCTCTTTCTTTCTCTCCCCTTTCTTTCCTTCCTTCATTCCTTCCTTCTTTCCTTCTCTGTTTTTACCTCTTTCTCTTTCTACCTTTCTCTCTTTGTCTTCCTTCCTTCCTCTTCTTCCCTCTTCATTTCCCCCTCTTTCTTTTCTCTCTTTCTTTCCTTCTCTTTTTCTTTGTTTTTCTCTCCCTTTCCTCTTTCTTTCTTTCTCTCTCCTTCCTTCCTTCCTTCCTTCCTTCTTCTATCTTTTCCTCTCTTTCTACCTTTCTCTCTTTGTCTTCCTTCCTTTCTCTTCTTCCCTCTCCATTTCCACCTCTCTTTTTCTTTCTCTTTTTCTCCCCTTTCTCTTCTCTTTTCCTGTATGTTTTCATCTTCCTTTCCTCTTTCTTTCTCTCCTCTCTCTCTTCCTTCCTTTCTTTGTCTTTTCCTCTTTCTTGTTATAC
>NW_026943822.1:24811967-24954467 GCF_035594765.1 Anolis carolinensis
GAAGAATATTGAGCTGGGTAGACTCCCATCCTCCTTGTAAGAAGAAGATTAGAATAACACTGAACTTGGAAGAATGATGCTGGTTGAAGAATCATCTGAGCATCACCTTTGAGGCTGGCCTTTGAGTTTGGGGAGACTACCGTCATCTTTGTTAGAAGCATAGAACGATCCTGAGCTTGGAAGAGTGATGCTGATGGTTGGGGAATCAAGTGAGCATCACCATTGAGTTTGGGGAGACTCTTTCCATCCTTGTTAGTAGAAGAATAGAAGAATATCAAGCTGGGTAGACTCCCTCATCCTTGTAAGGAGAAGACTAGAATAACACTGAGCTTGGAAGAGTGATGCTGATGGTTGGGGAATCAAGTGAGCATCACCACTGAGACTGGCCTCTGGGTTTGGGGGGACTCCCATCAGCCTTGTTGGATGAAGAATAGAAGACTATCAAGCTGGGTAGACTCCCATCCTCCTTGTAAGGAGAAGACTAAAATAACACTGAGCTTGGAAGAGTGATGCTGATGGTTGGAGAATCAAGTGAGCATCACCTTTGAGTTTGGGGAGACTCCTATCATCCTTATTGGATGAAGAATAGAAGAATACTAAACTGGGCAGAGTCCCATCCTCCTTGTAAGGAGAAGATTAGAATAACACTGAGCTCGGAAGAAGGATGCTAGTGTTTGGGGAATGAAGTGAGCCTGAGCGTTGGGTGGGGGAGACTTGACCCGGCCTGGACACGTGCTGCAGGTAAACATCTCTCTTCCCCCCTCCCTCCCTCCTTCCTTCCTTGCTTCCCCGCCGGGAGGGGAAGTGGGCGGAGCCAGTGGGGGATGGGGGCGGGCCTAACCCCCTCCCCCTCCTCTCTCTCTCTCTCTCTGTGTGTCTCCCATTCAGAGCGGTGCGGGGCGCACGTCCCGGTGCCGAGGGGCGAGCGAGGGTCTCTCTCCGTCCCCCCCCCCCCCCGCTCCGTCCTACCTGCCCGTTCTGCTCTGGCGGTGGTGCTGCTGCTGCCGTTGGAGGAGGACGAGGAGGACGAGGAGGAGGAGGCATAGCTCTGGCGGCGGTTGGCGGGGGGCGGCGGAGGCGGGGGCTGCTGCTGGGGCGGGGGCTGCTCCGAGGGGCTCCCTTCTCCCCCTCCTCGCTCTCCTCGCTCGCCTCCGTCTTTCACCGGCTCCGTGGCGTTCCCCGCCGGCTCCGTGGGGCCCAGAGCGGCTTCGTCGGCTTCGCTCGCCCTCTCGGCGGGGCTCCCCGGCGCCGACTCCATCTTCCTGCCTCCTCCTCCTCCTCCTCCTGCGCCCTCCTTCCTCCTCCTCCTCCTCCTCCTCCTCCTGCCTGGTTGGCCCTGCCTCGGTCCAGGGCGGCAGGAGACCCCTTCCTTCCTTCCTTCCTTCCTTCCTTTCCTCCTTCCTTCCTTCTCCTTCCTCGCTTCTTTCGGCGCCTCCTTCCTCGGTCTCTCTCGGCAGCAGCTCCGGATGAGAAGCAGGCAAAGCGGGCGAGAGAGAGAGAGAGAGAGGGGCTGTGTGGCCACAAGCAGCGCTAGCGAGAGCTTTGACGCCGCTCCGCGCCTTCGCCAGCCCCCCCCCCCTTCCTTGCTCGGCCCCTCCTCCTCCGCGTGTAGACGCCCCGCACCGAACCCGCATCAGAGGCCCCCGCCAGGGAGGGAGGCGGGCGGGCGCCTCGCAAACTTGGCTGGGGAGGAAGGAAGAAGATCCCGCTTGGCATCAAGGCCTTGCAGGGCAGGGGCTCATCATAATAATCACGATCTGCCAACTGCAAAAGGCCACCCGACTGGGATCTGCACGCATCATCTGAAAATACATCACAGAGTCCTAGACACTTGGGAAGTGTTCGACTTGTGATTTTGTGATACGAAATCCAGCATATCTATCTTGTTTGCTGTGTCATAATAAAATAATAATAATAATAATATACAGTCCTAGACACTTGGGAAGTGTCCGACGTGTGATCCAATACAACAGCCAGCAGAGTGTGCTGTGGACTCATCTTGTTGTGTTTCAAATAATAATAATAATAATAATAACAACAACAACCTTACAAAAAAGAAACCTCGGCTATCAAACATCTAAGAAATCTCACAAAATTTCACATCTGATGTACATGGATGACCTAAAGCTGTATGGGAAAACAGAAACTGAAATCCAGTCTCTGACTAACACTGTCCAAATTTTTAGCACTGATATCAGCATGAGGTTTGGTTTGAACAAATGGTTCGACAGTGGCATTGAAGAAGGGGAAAATTGGGCAGCCAGGACTGGGATGGGAGGAGTTATGAGCTCTGAGGCAGGGCTGAGCTTCTATCCCTGTCTTGCAGTGCCTGCCAGGACACAGGGGGCGGGGCCTCTTCCCAGGTGCCTGATGGGGCTGAACCTCTATACCCCGCCCCCGTGTTCTAACAAGCGCCTCAGGGGAGGTATACAGAGAGGCTTAGCCCTGTCTCATGCTCTTGGGAAGAGGCCCCGCCCGCACCCCAGCCCCGCCCTTTAGTCCTAAAAGGCCTCTCAGGAGAGGTATAGAGGCTCAGCCCTGTCTCAGGCTCTTGGAAGGAGGCCCCGCCCCCTTCCCTAGCTCCACCCTCTGTGTCCCAAAACACGCCTCAGGAGAGGTATAAATTCTCAGCCTTGTCTCCATCACTTGGGAAGAGGCCCCGCCCTGCCCCTCCCCTGGCCCCACCCCATCTCCTAATAGGTGCCGTCACCGCCCCCCTGGATCGCTGCAGCACCCACCAGGGGGCAGTAGCGCCCACTTTGGGAATCACTGGACTAGGGTCATGGGGGACTTTGCCAAAGGCCTTCCTGAAATCAAGATCTGCTCCAGCTACAGCATTCCCTGCATCTACCAAGCTTATAACTCTATCAGAAAAAGAGATGAGATGAGTCTGGCATATTGTTTTTTGAGAAACCTATGCTGACTTTGAGTAGTGACTTTCCAAGTGATTGCAGACTGGCTTCTTCGTGATCTGCTCCAGAATCTTTCCTGGTCTTGATGCCAGGCTGTCTGGACAGCCAGGAAGAGCCAATCTTGACTGATGTCAATGCCAGCCTCGATGGTTGTGAATGTAACCAGCCGCAGCTTTGGCCTGCCTTGATCGGATCCGCCGCGCAGCCCTGAAAGGTCACCGGAGCCGTGCCCGGCATGAAGAGAGGCAACCCTACAGCTCCATCCGTGTGTTTCGTGTTCCCATCCGCCCACCCCGTGTCTCCTCTGAAAACTAGAATACAAAACATGAAAAGTCTGCAAAAGAGCCGTGATCAAAGCCCTGTGAAACCTTCAACGTCTCAGTCGCAGGGAAGGAAGGAAGCTGGGAAAACAGCAAGAGATGAATCCAGACAGCAAGGAAGGGGGGCCCAAGGCCCTGAAAACACCACCACCATCTTCATCGTCATCATCATCAGGAGAGTGCCCGGTCTAGAGCTTGGATGTTGTTTCTAAGCCTAGTTTCTCCTTTAAGATAAATCGCGACACAGAAGCCACAATGGAGGTGTATTTTTCTGTGATTCTTGAGCAGCCACAGGTTCCTGTTACATCCTGAATTATGCAAGCAACAAAAAAGGTTTAAGAATGTCTTCTCTCCCCGCCTAAAACCTTCATCACTTTGAATCAAAGAATACAGGCAGAGTTGCCTTCAAAATAAGTCAGTTCTTCCTTTCTTCCCAAATTTCCCTTGAGGCTTTGAAATAACAAACACAAAATCTTCCGAATCGAAGCTTGGAAAAGTTGTTTGGGTGGTGGGCTCTTAAGAAACCCTCACCATCGTCACAAAATCCAAAGAATTCTCAGAGTTATCATCAGAAAAACCATTCCAAACTCTTTGCCATATCCTTGAGGATATGAACTTAGTGGAAACAGGAAACAGTGGATAATAGGGATCTCTATTGAAGTGTAGGTAGGTAGGTAAAAGTAAAGGTTTCCCCTGACATTAAGTCCAGTCGTTTCCGACTCTGGGGGTTGGTGCTCATCTCCATTTCTAAGCCGAAGAGCCGGCATTGTCCTTAGACACCTCCAAGGTCATGTGGCCACGGGCATGACAGCATGGAGCACCGTTACCTTCCCACCGGAGCAGTACCTATTGATCTACTCATGCTTTGGGAGATGGTGCTAAGCCGAAGAGCTGATGTTGTCCTTAGACACCTCTTATGTCATGTGGTCATGGGCATGACTGCATGGAGCACTGTTACCTTCCCGCAGGAGCGGTACCTATTGATCTACTCACATTTGCATGTTTTTGGCATGTTGGCTGAAGCTGGGGCTAACAGCGGGTGCTCACTCTGCCCCCCGGATTCGAACCTGCAGCCTTTCGGTCCACAAGTTCAGCAGCTCAGTGCTCTAACATGCTGATCCAGCTAGTTATTAGCCAGCTGCAATAAATCACTACTGACCGAGAGGTCATGAGATCGAAGCCCAGGTCGGATTGAGCTCCTGACCTTTAAAAGCCTAGCTCGCTGTTGATCTAAACAATTCAAAAGACAGCTGCCCATGTTGAGTAGAAAATTCTAGGTACCGCTTTATGCGGGGAGGTACCTATTGATCTACTCAACATTTGCATGTTTTCGAACTGCTAGGTTGGCAGAAGCTGGGGCTAATAGCGGGTGCTCACTCCATTCCCCAGATTCGAACCTGCAACCTTTCGGTCCGCAAGTTCAGCAGCTCAGCGCTTTAACACACTTCGCCACCGGGGGCTCCCGAAGTGTATGGTATCCACTAGAAATTACCATGGAGTTGCCTTAGAGACATAATAAATATCTAAATGTAGTAGTGTTGCAACCTCTCCTTGCTTGTGTGTTCTCCTTCATTAACAGCCTCCACTATCTTGTCAATAATCCAATGCCACTTGGCCACCAAGGTCCGGTTTTCCGTCTGTGAAGTGTTGGAAGAGATACCCACGTGGAGGGGCCACTTTGGGGCAAGGTGTTGCTCCGTCCCGGGGCCTTTTTGGGTCCCTGCCACGAATCCGCAGCCGGCTTGACTGATGTGCTTTGGGGACCAGCGCTAATGAGTCGGGCCGGGCCCAGGGAGGCTGTTCTGCAAGGGTTTTTTTCCCTCCCCGTCTCTCTTCCCTGTGATTGAAGTGCTCGGAGGAGCAAAGCGAAGTACAGAGCCGGGCTCTAAGCCGACTGATCTGCACCAGCACCCTTTCATGTCCGCCCTTAGAACGCCTCTCCAGCTGGGGACTTTCAAGGGTAATTTGGAATTTCTCGTAGACTGTCAAGAAGTTCTGACAGAGGACGGAGCCATCGTTTCCGAGCCTCGCGCTTATGGATGTTTGCGTAATTAGCATACTGCTTTCGATTTTGTTTGACTTTATGGCATCCACTTCAAATGGCCGCTGGATTTAATTGCTCTCTCAGAGATCGGCGGGGACGGCCTCCCAATTTATTGCCCGGTGTTGCCATTTTTGAGTATTTTTGAATATTTTGAAAATATTTACTTGTTAAAGCATCCAAGGATGGATTGAAAAGCGGACTCAAAATAATGGCAATCATCAAAACGGAAGGGACCACAAGAGTCATCTAGTCTAAACTGTTTGCAAGAAAGCCCATCTAAATTTGCTTTAGATGGTTTGCTGTGAGTTTTTCGAGCCATTACAGACCATGTTCCAGCAACATTCTCTCCTAATGTTTCACCTGCATCTGTGGCTGGCATCTTCAGAATGAGGATGCCAGCCACAGATGCAGGAGAAACATTAGGAGAGAATGCTGCTGGAGCATGGCATACAGTCCGAAAAACTCACAGCAAACCATCTGAATTGCTTCTGAGAGATGCCCATCTAACCTCTTGTTTTGTTGTTGTCATGTGCATTCAAGTTGAGCCTGTTGTGGGATTCTCTTAGCCAGGGTTGTTCAATGAAGGGTTCCCTCTGAGGCTGAGAGAATGTGACTTGCCCAAGGTCAACCAATGGGTTTCCATGGCTGAGCAGTAGGAAAGACAGTGTGGTCCAATGTCCTCTTCACTGGTTGTAGAGCACAAAATTGTGCAAGTGAAGATGCACTGCACGACTAGATGTGCTGGTTGCATAACCAATGGGACAATGTTGTTTACTGCATTATGTCTTGCTTGCTACTGAGATCGTGGATCCTCAGACGTTGCTACAACTGAGCTCTGTTGTCATAATTACCAATAGGATGCAATTCTTCATATTTGCAAATATTCTGACTCGGATGCAAGACCTAATAGTTGCAAATGTACTACTGATCGGTTGCATCTGCATGGTTAATTTCTTGACATAGCCTCACATTTTTGGGTTCTCCCTCATGATCTTATAGCACTTTAACTTCCTCCATGTTTACAAGTCACTTAGTACACTTTTGACCAGCCCATTCTTATGTTTTTATTGCTGGAATTTATCTTTGTCTTATTAATGGTTGTGATTTTATTGTATGTCTTTAATTTTCATTTGCGCGTTTTCGGTATTTGAGGTTATTGTATGTTCGTTTTATATTTGTAAGCTGCCCCGAGTTTCCGCGGGGAGATGGAGGGGGGGGTATAAGAATAAAATTATTATTATTATTATTATTATTATTATTATTATTATTATTATTGTTATTAGGATGCCAAATGTAATAGTTGCAAATGTACTTAATAGGATGCAAGACCTGATCAGTGCAAACATACTTATTAGGATGCAAGACCTCATTGTTGCAAATGTACTTACTAGGATGCAAGACCTAATAGTTGCAAACATACTTATTAAGATTCAAGACCTAATAGTTGCAAATGTACTTACTATGAACCAAGACCTAATCCACCGTAGGTTTTAGTACATATTTCAAAGCCTCTCTCCTAGGTGCTGAACCTATTTTCTATCACCTTGGCTAGCTCCTTAAAAATTTGTACTAAAAGCCTGGATGGGATTCACTACCCTAGTGAAACCCAAGCCATGGGGCTAGCCAGCCAAAATCCATACTGGTGTGATGCATATGAGCCCTAATGCTGGGGTTGACTTAGCTTCCTCCTGTCCTTTTAGAGAAGGAATAGATGAAGAGGAAACAACCTCTCTGCCGGCTTCATTTATATGTGCGCCGCCTGCTCTGGTGCATTTTTGGAGGGACTTTAAAGAGAGAGCAGATCAATGGAAGACTTTTAAAAGACAGAAGTTCACCTCATCTGAAGGTGAAGTGGAAACTGGGCTGGAATCCAAAGATATTTAATAAAATCATCTAACACTCGCAACTATCGCTCATTAGAATGTCTGCAGTGAAGAGAATCGGAGAAACAGGACATTGGTGGCGGGAGGGACGGGTGGGGTTTTGTTTTGTTTTGTTTTATGTGAGTTAATACCCTTTGTCATCCTTTCCCCAAGATGCACCACTCTTTGAAATAAGAAAAATAATCATAAAATAATCCTCATAGTAGGCATATGGTGCCTAGTCTCCAGCAAGAGTGTTTCTCCAGGAATATAGAGGAATAAGGAAAATGCAGCCCTCTTGTTGTGGTTGGGTTACAACTCCCATGAGCTCTAGCTATCCGAGGATGCTGGGATTTGCATTCCAATCTTGTCTGGCAGGTTGCATTTGGCCTCCTCCTAGGAAACAGACTCCAAGCAGAAGACCAAGGGGTTTCAGCACCACAGACAGCTCCCCTTCCTACAGACATTGAGCAACATTGGGCAGAGTCCAGCTTGTAGGAGTTACAGTATCACCTGCCAGGTTCGTGGTTGGTGGTCTGGGGTCGGGTGAGTGATGTGTCCCATGAATCCCTCTGAGGAGTGGCCTGGCGAGCTGGGGATGTTTAACTTGGAGAGGAGAAGATTGAGAAGAGAGGGGATAGCCATGTTTCCACATGTGAAAGGATGTCACATTGAAGAGAGAGCGGGCTTGTTCTCTGCTGCTTCAAAGATTCACGCTATAGGAAAAGAGATCTCACCTCAAAATCAGGAGGAACATGTAATGCTTCTGATTTAAAGCCCCAAGTAGCAGAAATCGGCAGAATGCTCCCCGAGTTCTGCTGTGTAGGAATGCAAGAAAGAACGGTGTGTGTTGGTGTTCCTTTGTGAACCAGACCTGGCTTCCTGGACTTTTGTCGAGTTGGTCTTTTGTTTCCTTCTTTCTTCCCAAAGTGCTGAGCGAACAGGAGCGCTGCCTGGCCTTTGCCCTCACCTCCTGGTCTCGCCGTCTCCGGGGCCGCCTGCCTTTCCGCGCCCGGCCTGCTCCCTTCACCTCCGTCTCCCGCCGGCTCCGCAAGCCGTCTGCCGTGCTCCTCCTTCCGCCCAAACCAGGTCCCCATCCACTTGACAGGTGCCTCCTCTGGAACCCGTGCAACAACCTCCTCCTCTCCCTGCTTCCCAACAAGTTGTTCCTTCCAAACTTTTCTTCCAGCTCAGCTCTCTGCAAAACACAGCACTTTGAAATATGAATGTTGGGTTTAGTGGGCTGAAGACGCCAAGCCAAAGGCCGTGACAAATATGCTGTAACATTGGGAGAAATGCAAAATGTACAATGTGCCACAAAATGCTACAGAGGATAACAAGTTACGTGTCCCTTACATGTGCAGATGTGCTTGTTCTGCCAGGGTTGGCATCCATTCGCTCCCACTTCAAGTCAACGTATTGCAAAGCTCCAGAACCACCTCTCAGGCCCAGAGTGGGCCAATGGGATTGGAGAATGTTTCCATATTTGAAAGCATACCATGTTGAAAGTGGAGTGAATCCACAGAACAATGGGTTCAAATGGCAAGAAAGGAGATGCTACCTAAACATTGGGAAGACACAGTTTTATTGTGTTTTAGCGTATTGTTTATTGCTTGTTGTTTATACTGTTTTAATTGTTTTTAATTTGCCTTTTGTTTTGTATTGTTATATTGTGTGTTGAGGCCTTGGCCTTTGTAAGCCGCATCGAGTCCTTCGGGAGATGCTAGCGGGGTACAAATAAAGTTTAATAATAATAATAATAATAATAATAATAATAATAATAATAATAAAAGACCTTCCTGATAGTAAAAGCTGGTCTACAATGGTCCATGGTCCATGGTCCATGTTAACCTACGGCATTATTGACCCCCAATTGGAAGCTGCTGTGATTTTACTGATTGTCATTTTAATGTACATTTTATTTTTGTGCAATAATGTGTTTTTATATTGTTATGTACTGTATGTTTGTACCTGCTGTAAACCGCCCTGAGTCCCTTCCGGGAGATAGGGCGGTATATAAATAAAGTTATTATTATTATTATTATTATTATTATTATTATTATTATTATTATTATTATGACTCAGCAAGCAAGATAGATATGCTGGATTTTGTATCAGAAAATCACAAGTTGAACACTTCCCAAGTGTCTAGGACTGTATTATTATTATTATTATTATTATTATTATTATTATTATTGCTACTATTATGGAACAGACTTCCTCAATGGGTGGTACATTCCCTTCCTTTGAAGGTCTTTCAACCAAAATTGGATGACTACCTTGTATCTCATGTGCCGGAGTTGGGCAAGAGAGCTCTATGTTCTCATCTAACCACAGATTTACCAACCAGTGTAGACTTGTCCTTCATGTGATCCCGCTTTCTCATCTTGAAGCACAAAATGGCCATTTATGAATTATCACAGATTTACAACCACAATATCCGTGTGTTTGCATCATGGATCGAAAACGGACGGGACTACTTTGGAGAACAAAATACAGAAGACTCAGGCAGAGATACGGGATAGACAGGCTGATCTGAATGAGTAAGGATGAAAAGACAAACCCGAGGACCACACCGAGGGCTGATTTCATTTCAATCCATTCAATTAAGCTGTTTGGCAGCAGGTTAATTGATATGCCCAAGATATTGTTCGCAGTCGGCCTTCAAGGTGATCGACCACTTGCCAAACCCAGGTGATGTGAACGGAATCAGAAATGATCTCTGCTGATAACAGACTGTTCTCAGCAGATGGCAAAATAAATCAAAGGTGTCCGAGTAGAGGGATGTGGCTGCTTTGACAAAAGGACAGCGTTGGATGGAGGAAAACATTATCCACGTCCCGTCAGATAGTTTATTATCGCAGGCGCTGTAGAGGAGTCTGTGCTGGATTAATGGTTATTGCAAGAATGATTTGACTGTGGAAAATGGTGACACGCTCGTAACATCCCAACATCCCTCGCTGTGCCTCTATCATGGAACTCCACTTCTCAGGCTTCAAGAGATAAAAAAGAAACGCCATGTACACCCGTTTTAAGTCTACGGTGTCGATATGTGCCGTCTGTTAATCCTCTCGCAAGACACAAAGCATGGCATTCAGCACTGGCAATGGTAATGAAATTAATGAAGATGCGGAAATAAATATGGGATGCTGGGAGGTAGAATGAGGTGTGCTGGGGAATGGATTTGTGTATACTGGGAAATGGATTCAAGACTCTCTGCTGGCAATGGGAAGTAGATTAATGAAGATGCGGAAACAAATATAGGATGCTGAGAAGTAGAATGAGGTGTGCTGGAGAATGCTGGAAAATACATTCAAGATGCTCCGCTGATACCGTCAAAGCTCGACAATTGTCACACTGGCTAAGGGATTCTGGAAGTGGTTGCATCCAAAAACTTTGCCAAGCTCTGGATGCAAACAATGTGTTGCATCCCCTGTTTGCAGACACAGCAGAGAGCAAATCAACTACACATGGCTGTTGCGGTTTGCAAGGCGGCAAGAGCAGCTTACAAAAGCCAGGTCGAGAGAAGCAGATGCCAAGCGGAGGAGGGGGTGTGTGTTTGTGATTGGGGGGTCACTTAGCCCAAGTGGGATCCCGTTTCAGGAGCCGGCTTTAATCCTGGTTTTAGGTGGAGTAATGCCACGCAGCTGGCATCGGGAAGCAGCGGGCAGGAGGCGGGTTGGGCATGCGTCAGCTGATAAGGCAACGGCCCCGAAGCCAAAGCCAAAGCACTCCGAGAACATTATGTGGATTGGGAAGGTGGGGGTGGAAATCCTTCCCATTTTTAATTCCATCAGCAAAATATTGTGTCATTCCCTGACCCTGACCTTCCCGCCAGAGCCAGACCCAGCCAGGAGTAATCTGCCACTTCCCAGATGTTGCCCTGCGCAGAAAGGAAAGGCTGGGATTCAGCGCAGGGTCAGGGTTGGTCCAAAACCAACCACAATCGTTGTCATGAAGGGATACACAACCAAAGCATTCCAGAAAATGACAATTGAACCTTTGTTTAAGGATCTCCAAAGATGGAGTGGAGCGTCCATCACCTTTCAAGCTCTTGCTGTTTTCTTGGAATTTGAAGCCATTGGTTTTCTTCCTCGTCTCCAGAACAGGAGGAAATATACTTGTTGCATCTTCTCCATGATGTCCCTAAAAATGAGTATTTTGTTATATCTTGGTCTTCTTCTCTGAGCCGAAGACACACAAATCCTTGAACCGTTCCTCCTAGAGCTTAATTTCCATACTTTTCTACTATCTTGGTCAACTTGGTCAATCTTTGAGTTCTGTACTTTACACTTCCATATATGGACCTACATGATGATTGTGCTCTATGAGCAAATGTGCCCCCAAACACACAATTAGACACACAACCAAATGAAAAGTGAGAGTAGGTCCTTCTTTATTTCTCCCCTTCTTCATTTTCATTTAGAAACGCTTAGTCTTTGCTTTATGAAAACAAATCATTTTACAAAATCCCACTTTGCAATATCTGTAATCTTTCCCTCCTCCTCCTCCTCCTCCTCCTGCTATTAATCTGCTTTTCCTGACCCCAACCCTAATTCTTCTCGGGGATCCCTGGGCCTGCTGTGCTGTTGGCTACACAATCGGCTATGCAAACCCCGGGGGGAATCTAATCACGCTTGGAATTGCCACATTTTATCAGCTAAATCCACATTTCTGTGTTACTTGTTTCCCAAAGTCGGCGATATTTAACATCAGTTGCAAAGCCAATGGCAGGAAGTTGGTCGTTTACAAAGATAATAACTCCGACGCAGACAAGATAGAGAAATGATTACTCTCTGGAACACCAGTGCGAAACCCTTTTCAAGACTTCAACATCACCAAAATTGAAGGAGAACATGAGAGGAGAGCAAGGGCAACAAGGGAGGGAAGTCACATGTCTCTGTCATGTATCATGTTGTTATATTTTGCTATGTACTGGTATATATATGCCAATGGAACATTATGCTCTGTTGGCTCTCAACACCATCTTGTTCTTGGACCACAACTCCCAGAAGTCAAAGGCAACATTCCCAAGCTGTGCTTCTAATTTTAAGGTCCTTTCGCAGCACTTTTGATCGGCCACCCTGGAAAACAAGGTGGGTGGACCAGCAGGACTCATCTCTCGTTTGGCTTCTATGGGGTGACTTCTACTTTCTCCGTTCCTCTCACAAAGACATCTGCACAAAGCCCGAGCGTAAATCCGTCCCTTGAAATCTGCAGCCATTCAGTGCACTCTCTCTGTTCATTATCCACGTGAAAAGCTCTCTGCGCCTTCCTCCAGCCACGTCTCTTTCCACCCAGCCAGAAGCACTACATTACTACCAGTTCCCCATGAACATGATGGCAACGCTAAGTGGTTATTTATTTATTTGGTTTTACAGAGAACAAGCCGCCGCGCTGCAGCGCAGTTGGGGGTGCGAATGAGGGCCGAGGACCAAAACGGGGAGGATAAAAAGATCTGGGGGCTCGGCTCAGCCCCAATGCCGCCCCCGGCCCCGCCACCCTCTTGCCTTTCTCCAGACTATCATAATAGGTTATTCATCCATAATCCTCTTTGAGTCGGGAGGTTTGCATACAAAGGCCCACAGGCCGTTATTAATCGTAATGCATTTGGAGAGTGGAATTAAAGATCGACTAAAGGGGGGAAATTGCTTTCCTAAGACCCCCCCCAAAAAAATCCTTTCACATTGTTCCTTTCCCTCAGCAAACTGAAGTTATGTCATCACGATCGCTTACAGGACTTTTCCTTTGTTTTATGTAGTTTGAGGAGAGATTGATGACATACAAATGGAAGGTCTGCCAGGAAGTGATGCGGGAAATGGTTGTGGGGAAAACATGGTCATCAGATATAGAAACACAGAGTGTGGTTATGGAGAGGAAATTCAGGAGTGATGTGACAGAGATCCAGGGCCTTTTCATGTGGCACAGCTACTGTTGTTGTTGATGATGATAATGATGATGATGGTGAGGGTGATGGTGATGATATTACAGGCAGATTCCACCTCTATTCCAATCAGGAAGATGGAAAACAGCTGTCAAGCTCTGTTGTTTATGTCCTGCGAAAAAGGGAGATTTTCAGATGAGCATGGGCATAGGTTTTGTAGTAGACTTTGGGACTTGTCGTCAAAAGAAGCAAGTGCTGGTATCAACAAATAAGTATGTGGTGACGTTTGCATGAGCAGTGTGACAAATAACCACTCTGGGTTGAAAAGAGCCTCCAAGGAGCTCTCCAAGGTGCTGAATCCTCCTTCCAAATAGCTTCAGCACCTTGGACACTTCCTCTAAAACCCAGAAGAGAACTGAGCAAAATAGAGCCCATCATCCTCTCAGGACTGCCTTGGTGGTTCACCACATCACTAATATAGATCTTGCTGACCCCCAGGAACCGTTTGCTTCCACAACTGCTGCCCTTCTAACCTCCGATCTCCCCAAAGGGGCTCAAAAGTCCTCAACCTGAAAAGGCCACTCATGACTGAGTGTGTCCTTCTGGAGACCCATGGCTGTGGGTCCCCTCGCTCTATGAAACTGCCAGGATTCAGGAGGGAGGGAACGCGGCCTTCTCCTCCTCTCCAAACAGTACACGCAGCGCAGTGGAATTCATGCTTATCTTTTATTCATGCTCAAAGCTTCCCTTGCATACTTGGAGTGAAGTGCGCATGGCGTTTCCAGTCTGTTGCACCGGGGTTCAGGAGGTCATGGTTGCTGCGGAAAGCAGCTGCACCCGGGATGATGGAGCTTCCTGAGGGTGCAGCTGGCATTTGCTCAGAATGGCACAGGAAGGCTGTACCACTGTCGGAGACGCAGGCCCGGTCAATTGTATTTTGGTACCAGAGCTAGAAAATTATGACTTTGAGGTTGATTAGATAAGCAGGGCTCTTCTCCACTCTGCAGACCTTTGGGCCTCAAACTCCACCTTGTTTGGTTACTTGATGCCATTTGTGGCAAGTCAGAGCTGTCGTGCCGTGGACTTCTGGTGGTGATGGGTGATCTCGTTCTGTTTATTAGGTGCATTACGATAAAGCATGGCGATGTATAGGGACCTCAATGCTCTAAAGGCGTCAGAAGATGTCCAATCTTGGAAGCTGAGCAGGGTCAGTGTAAGATGGAAGTGTAAGGACAGGAACGATTGGGGAGGGCACCTGAGATGTTCAACATGAACAGATTATTTTTTAAAAGCAACTTTCCAAACCCTTTTTCTTGCCCGATCACATCGGGGCAGGGCAGCCTTGCCCTGTGTCACTCGCTTTAGCCGACTGTAAAAGAAAATCAATGCACAATTGACAAAAAAAGCCTTTCTTAACCGGTGAGGGCAAAGAGAACGGCAGGGAATGTGATGTGACACATTTATCACCTTCTCGCCTTGATGGCAGAGGAATCAGATGACCTTCTCTTGACAGCTTTTGCCAGGCAATAAAGGAGAGAGAAAGTGGTATGTGTGTGTGTGTGTGTGTGTTTTTATGGCTCCGTACCTGGTGGTTATGATAGGGGAGAGTGATCCCGTCATTCCTCCCTCCTCGGTTAATAAATCTCCGGCAGAACATTAAGATAACACCGGCTTCCAGAAGTCACCCCCTCCATGCCAATAAAGAGAGAGGAAGAGAGCGACACATGCAAATTTTACATCAAAACCACGCATAAAGCCACATGCACAGACATGAAAAGGTGCAAGGAAATTATCCCACTCAGCCCCACAAAAATGGCTTACTACCTCCAAATATAAGTTGAGTATCCTTTATCCAAGTTGCTTAAACAAAATTAGAGAGAGAGAGAGAGAGAGATGGATAGATGGATGAGTGGGTAGAGGGATGGAGGGATAAAGGGGAAATAGGTTAAGGGATGGGTAGATGGATGGATACATGGAGGGAGGGAGGGATACGACAGATAGATAGAGAGAGAGATAGAGAGAGAGAGAGAGAGAGAGAGAGATAGGGGAGATGGAGGGATGGATGAGATCAATGGACGAATGGGTGGAAACATGGAGGGATAGAGAAATAGATACTGTTGATAGATAGATGGACTGATAGATACTGTAGGTCAACCTGTGGTTCCCCAAATGTTTTTGGCCTTCAACTCCCAAAAATCCTAACAGCTGGTAAACTGGCTGGGATTTCTGGGAGTTGTAGGCCAAAAACATCCTGCTGTAGATAGATACTGTAGATGGATGGATAGATGGATGGATACTATAGATCAGTGCTGCCCAACTTTTGGTCCTCCCATTGTTTTGGACTTCAACTTCCAGAAATCCCAGATGGCTTACCAACTGTTAAGAATTGTGGGAGCTGCAATCCAAAACACCTGGAGGACCAAAGGTTGGGAACCACTGCTGTGGATGGATGGATGGGTGGATGGATTGTGTAGATAGATGGATGAATGGGTGGGCAGCTAGGTATCAGGAAGCATGGGCATTAAGGAGGAGCCTGTGGGCCATGGAATGGTCTTGCGTCCATGGGTGGCCCATCTGCCAGGTGAATCCCACCCACACGTTTGGCCTTTCCCTGCTCCGCCATGGTCCTCTCCTGCTCTTGCTCTCTCTTTGCGAGGTCCCCACCAGGCCACCCAAGGTTCCTTCCTTCCTTTGCCTTTGACTCTGTGTGTCCTCTGCCTGGCCCTCACTCCTTCCTTTCCATCCCTGTGGTTCTCTTCCCAGACGAGAGCGGCTCCGCCCTCTGAGCATGTGGTGAGTGCCGGTCCCGTCCCTTTGCGCCCTGGCAGGGCTGCGTCTGAGTCTTCCAGACGGAGGAGGAGACCCAGAGAGGGAGGAAATGGATGAGGTTTAGATAATTGGAATGGTTCAATTTACTACCATAACATTACATGCGGAGAAAGTAATTAGTTCTATAACAGCCTAAGAGTAAGGGAGGCAGAATAATTGTCGGCAGTTATCTTACATAATAATTATGTGCTAGTTAACACTGTGATCTTGGAAACTTATAGCCAATGATGAACCTGGGAGTGATGCGCCTGCCCGAATACTGATCACGGCGGAGATTTTGTTTCCAGAGCCGCCAAGTGTTTTAAATTTCCTATCGCAGTGGATTCATTTCCTCGGCGCAGCGTCTCCTGACCTTCGGGTGGCGGAGGCCGGCTCCTTTTTCGCGGGACGAGATAATGGCCCGCATCCCGTTGGTATCTCGCCTTGGCATCGCTCTCCTATGGGATCTCGTACGAGGGGAAAAGACAGGAAATTATTTAATTAAAAGAGTGGGATATTTTTCCCCCGATGCAGAACGTTCACCTTTAGTTCAAGGCTGCGAAATAAGATTGGTGCCTGTCGTTTGCGCTTTGTGCATTGCGCATGGATGTGCACATGAATTTCAATTATGCGTGTGGTGTGAACCAACGTCCTGTTCTAACTTACACAAACCAAAGAGCAACATAGGCCTGCTTTTTTGGGCCATTTCTCTCTTTATAGTGGAATTATGGCAATTGATTTGACTACGGTCTAAGAAGTGAGCATAGATGAGATTTTAATTCTATTGATTGTTCAAACTGTGTCGGGCTAGTCATTTATTATGGCATTATGTGTTTTATAATATTAAATGAGATGTTGTGGTTTAATGGACTATGTTTATTTTTTATGATGGTAATGTTTTTGTTTACATGTTGTTCGCCGCTTTGGGAGAAAGGCGGGATAGAAATTATTATTATTATTATTATTATTATTATTATTATTATTATTATTTTATTGTATGACACAACAAACAAGATAGACATACTGGATTTCATATCACAAAATCACAAGTCGAACACATTATTATTATTATTATTATTATTATTATTATTATTATTATTATTATTATTATTATTGGGTGCCGTGCCAAAAGATCTCAGCCAGCATTTGGAAACAATAGACATTGATAAAATCACAATCTGCCAACTGCAAAAGGCCACCCGACTGGGATCTGCACGCATCATCTGAAAATACATCACACAGTCCTAGACACTTGGGAAGTGTTCGACTTGTGATTTTGTGATATGAAATCCAGCATATCTACCTTGTTTGCTGTGTCATAATAATAATAATAATAATAATAATAATAATAATAATAATAATAATAATAATAATAATACATCACACTGTCCTAAACGCTTGGGAAGTGTTCGACTTGTGATTTTGTGATATGAAATCCAGCATGTCTATCTTGTTTGCTGTGTCATAATAATAAAATAATAATAATAATAATAATAATACAGTAGAGTCTCGCTTATCCAACCTTCACTTATCCAACGTTCTGGATTATGCAGTGCAGTCTGACTTTTAGTAGTCAATGTTTTTGTAGTCAATGTATTCAATTCTTTGCGATGTTTTGGTGCTAAATTCGTAAATACAGTAATTGCTACCTAACGTTACCATGTATTGAAATGCTTTTTCTGTCATTTTGTATAATGACAGAAGGGCCAGGAAAACACCATAACATGATGTTTTGGTGCTTAATTTGTAAAATCTTAATGTAATTTGACATTTAATAGGCTTTTCCTGAATCCCTCCTTATTATCGAACATTTTTACCTATCCAACGTTCTGCCAGCCGTTTATGTTGGATAAGTGAGACTCTACTGTCATAATAATAAGAGTCCATGAGAGGTCTGGGATCATCTGGAGAGGACTATGTCCAGAGAGAAGGGAGAAGAATGTGATTAATTTAATTCATTTAATGGCATTCGGGGCTTTCCGGTCTTGTGGAAAGAAAGAGCAGCAGACATGAAACCGGTCGGGCGGCATTGGGGCGGCAGATGGGCCTCCAACCATAATCCACTTGGAGCACAGAATTCCTCTGGCAAATCCTTCACACATTGGTGTCTTTGCTGCTCCGGGGTGAGATGTTGTGCCATGCTAGGCATCACGGCTTATTCTGCCCTCCCAGAAGGCTTTCCCCAGGTGAGGCCTCCATGCTCAGCCGCACATCCCGCAAAGGGAAGGGGGTGGTCCGTGTGGCGCCCGCCATCGCTTCCCCTCCGCCTCCGAAGCCAACGGCTTCTCCGCTTTGCCCAGGCTACTCCTGCCATCTGCCAGTTGCCTCCCAAGTTCTCCATGCCATCTGCCAGCCACTGACCGATAGTAATCCCTCTCTCCCAAGCCTGTGCTTGCTTTCCTTCTGCAATTGCCTCTCCCGCTTTGTAGGCCTTTGGATCGCTCTGGTGCTTCCTATGGAGGGGGGAAAGCTGGCTTAACGCGGGCCTTGGCAACTCGAGCGGCTCAGACAGCTGGCATGGCCTAGCCTTGAGGGCACATGTGGCTTCCAAGGTTGTTTTCCTGGCCCTTCACTTCTCTGAGCTCCTCAGACCAGCCCTTTCCCAGAACAAAGAGAATCCACAGTCTCCAGCAGCAGAAAGTTGTTGTTTAAATAGAATCATAGAATAATCGAGTTGGAAGAGACTGTGTGGGCCATCTAGTACAACACCCGCCATGCAGGAAAAGCACCATCAAAGCATCCCTGATAGAGGGGCATACAGCCTCTGTTTAAAAGTTTCCAAGGAAGGAGCTTCCACTAAATGGGAGATGGATGGATGGATGGATGGATGGATGGATGGATAGAAGAGGGAAGGAAGGAAAAGTGGGAGGGATAGATGGATACTGGCCTTAATGATAGATATCTGCCTAAATGTCTTGACTTGAACTTTGCTCTTCAAGCTAAATGGGGAGATGGATGGATGGATGGATGGATGGATGGATGGATGGATGGGTAGATGGAGGAGGGAAGGAAGGAAAAGTGGAAGGGATAGATAGATATCGGCCTCAGTGATAGATATCTGCCTAAATGTATTGACTTGAACTTTGCTCTTCAAGCTAAATGGGGAGATGGATGGATGGATGGATGGATGGATGGATGGATGGATGGATGGAGGAGGGAAGGAAGGAAAAGTGGGATAGATAGATATCGGCCTCAATGATAGAGATCTGCCTAAATGTATTGACTTGAACTTGGCTCTTCAAGCTTAATGGGGAGATGGATGGATGGATGGATGGAGGAGGGAAGGAAAAGTGGAAGGGATAGATAGATATCGGCCTCAGTGATAGATATCTGCCTAAATGTATTGACTTGAACTTTGCTCTTCAAGTTAAATGGGGAGATGGATGGATGGATGGATGGATGGATAGAGGAGGGAAGGAAGGAAAAGTCGGATAGATAGATATTGGCCTCAATGATAGATAGATATCTGCCTAAATGTATTGACTTGAACTTGGCTCTTCAAGCTAACCTCTGCTTCTGCAACCTTGAGTGGAATACACAAGTGCCTTGCTAGACAAAAATGCATGACCACAGGGAACGTAGTGAATTTGTGATTCCAACCCAACCTTGCCCTTGGTTCAACCACCACATGCCTTCCACAAGCGATGTTAAGAGCATGGGCCCCAGAAGGTCCTGGGAAGAATCCAAGAGGACATCTATAACTCTAAAGCCATGAATGGCTGGAGAAGGATGCCTCCAAGAAGGCCGCTCTAGTTAATAAGAAGCGAGAATCGAGATCAACAGATGGAGAGAAACAGGAGGTGCCCCAGGAAAGATGGATTGCCATGAATTTACGACCGGATAATTCAGTTACTTCAAGTCATAGCCATGAATCTGCCTTTGAAGATAAAAAAAAGATGTTCCCTGTCCGCAGCTCGTAATACGTCAAGTCGGAACACATGGCGCATTGAAATTAAAAGCCATAACCCGACACAACTGATTTAGGAACCTGGAGGCCTAAACTTTGCTGTCAAGAAGGGATTGTTCATCACCTTCGATGTGCGATTTATATCCCAGAGTGGAAAAAAGTGTCATTTCCTGCAGAACGTCAGGCCCTGTTGTTTTCCATGGGAAGATGTTACAAGGCGGTTGGTTTTGTTTGGTTGTGTCTTTAATTGTGTCATTTTGACATGAGCATCTGAGCACCTTGAGGATCTTAAGGGATGCAAGGGAAGGATATACACATATATTCAACCGTTAGGCAAACTACTTAGGGACGGCCCTGGATATACAAACAGAATTCTGGACAGTTGCTGTGTAGTGAATCCCAGTCTAGTTGGGACCAAGCATGAGGCGTCAGGTCTCCATCCAAGATCAGGGATGGTGAGCCTTTGAGCTTCAAGATGCCATGATGACTAATAGATTATGGGAGGTGTAGTCCAAAAAATAAAATGTCTACATTTTGATCTCAGAGTAAACCAAAGGTTGGGTAAATTCCCCCTTTTTTTTGGATGGCAGTTCCTGGATTCAGCCAGACAGTGTGGCCGTGTCTCCAAGAATGAAGTTCTCCAAAGTCTCCTGCCTGGCCACGGTGTGTCTACATGTCCATAAATAAAACCGCTCAAGGGGAAAGGAGAGAAAAGATGAATGGTATATTTTCTCTCGAATGCCACGGCTTGTTGGCTACACACTGGAGCATAAATCCTCCTCTTCCTGTTCGTCAGGGAAATATTACGGCCATATGGTTCCAAAACGGAGGTTTTCAGGAGGACGGGGAGCATGTCGAAACATCAGACATCCTTTGGGGATTTTTCCCCCCAATCTGCTTCTTCATTTTTGAAACCTGTAAAATAATTACAGTAAAGGAATGGAGAGACATGAAAGGGTTTTAACTGCCTGTGTGAACGAGCCCAGAACAAAGACTACCAGAAATAACCCTGAATGATGTTGTTTCAATGATGTCAATTCCTGAACTCCCTCCATGTCGGGATACCTTTGTGCGCCGTCCTCTCTCTGGCTGCGCAACCTCTGACGAAACAGCCGAACTAACAGATGCTAAAGGGAAGCCAGATGCCTTAATTGTCGGTGAATTCAGGCATGGTTTTATTTTTCCTGACAGGAAATCCATAGCTTGAGTAGGAAGTTACTGAGTGGAATTCTCTATTCTCTACTCTGGGCCGAAGGAACACGTTCCCCACTGAAGCTGTCAAAATCTGAACCGAGACGTTTTTGATAACAATTCGATACGCGTCTCCGAGCAGTCCCGTTTCGCGGCGTAATTGGGGGAAGGAAACGAGCTCGTGGTTCTCAACGGCACTCACTTCCTCGGCCCTTCCTTGGAGTGAAAGGCCTGGTTCAAAATGGCAGCATCGCTTGGGGCGACCAACAACAACCAACATTGCGTCCATTGGACCTCATGAAGAACTCATCTCAGATCTAGAGACTGGATGTAATTACCGTATAGACTCAAAGATAAGCCAAGTTTTTCACACCCTTTTTTTGAGCTGAAAAAGCCTCCCTCGACTTATAACAGGGTCAAGGTCAAGGCCGGGCAACATAGCCTGAAGGCCATTGCTTTCAATATATAATATATTCCTCTCTTACCCTCCCTTATCAGTGTGTTTTCCAAAGCCTCCCTCGCTCTTAACCAAGGGAATGTTTTGAAAAGGGAAAGACGCCCTTGCAAGTCAGGAAGATATATATATATATATATATATATATATATATATATATATATATATCCATTAATCTTATAAAAGCATTTTCCCCTGAAATATTTGTTAAACTCTCCTACAGATACATAGGCATTAACCCCCTGCATGTATTTGCAATCCCTATGTACAGTAGAGTCTCACTTATCCAACATAAACAGGCCAGCAGAACGTTGGATAAGCGAATATTTTGGATAATAAGGAGAGATTAAGAAAAAGCCTATTAAACATCAAAATAGGTGATGATTTTACAAATTAAGCACCAAAACATCATGTTATACAACAAATTTGACAGAAAAAGTAGTTCATTACACATTAAAGCTATGTAGTAATTACTGTATTTACGAATTTAGCACCAAAATATGACAATGTATTGAAAACATTGACTACAAAAATGCGTTGGATAATCCAGAATGTTGGATAAGAGAGTGTTGGATAAGTGAGACTCTACTGTACTTTTATATCTATATACATTAATTTTATATATGAATTTTCTCTTCATATGTTTGCAGGTCTTTGCAAATCATATATACATATAGATCCATGTACCTGTATATCTGTATCCATATATATACATTATTTAACCTACTGATGCCTCAATTAATGTAATTTTATTGGTATTTTTTTATTTTTGAAATTGACCTGTAGCTGCTTCATTTCCCACCCTCGGCTTATACTCGGGTCAATACATTACCCCAGTTTTTTGTGGTAAAATTAGGTACCTCGGCTTATATTCGGGTCGGTTTATACTCGAGTATATACGGTAATTACAAGTAAAACTGTATTCTGAAGCAACATTTTACACGCCCCAATGCCACATCAATGAGAAAGCATGAAGTTTAATATAAACACATCCGAATGGCAACCAGGCCTTACAACTACTGCCATTCACGAATGTACAACCATCACATCAGCATCAGAGTGTAAAGTTGTGTATGTGACGGTTGTGTGTAGGATCCATTATTTTATTTTGTGTATCGTTGGAATGTTTTAGGTTTTTGTCAAATATGTTGTGTTGTTGTTTTGGGCTTGTCCCTGTTGTGAGCCGCCCCGAGTCCCTTTGGGGAGATGGGGTGGGATATAAAAATAAAGTTTATTATTATTATTATTATTATTATTATTATTATTATTATTATTATTATTATTATTAGGATCTCAGCCACCGTCTTGGAGAGGGGCAACTCCACCACCCAGTTGCAAGTTCCCATCCGGCTGGGACACAAAACAGGAAGGGAATCAAGGCCTTGCATGACGAAATGTTTGTTTTGATTTCGGCACCCAAAACGAAGGCACCCGGCAATCCACGTTGTGGGGCGGAGGGTTGTCGCTTTGGTGCGCTTGTTGCGCATAGCCCGGCAGGAGGGCTGGGTGAGGATGCTTTCCGTTGCTCTCGGAGAGTCAGCGAAAGGACAAATTAAAGACATGTTTTCCCACCGGGTCACGGCGGTGCTCCTCGGAAAGCAAATTGAGAGCGTGATGTTTGAGGCGAGATCAGACAGCGTATCAAACAGGCGCCTCTATTACCTAGGGGCCGATGCAAGCCCACGATCCAACGTTTGACAGATGAAAGCGAGTACACATGTAAAGCAGAGCAAGCCAGGAGCTCAGAAACGCCTGCGCTGGGAGTCGGAAAGTGGCTCTTCGGGCCGGGATGGATTAACCATTAGGTCAACAACACAAACCTCCCCGGAAACCGTGGTTCACAGAGCTGGGAGGGAGCCCCAAAGGCCATCCAGACCGAGCGATGAAGGAATCCACGACTCAAGGGGGAGGATGCAGGCAGATGTTGCTGGTGCGGGTCCAGAAAAAGGAAAGCAGGGAACTCACTTGGAAAACTTTCCCTCCAAATACACCCTTTAAAGAGAAACTGCCAAACTGGGTTCCATGCTTCACTAGATATACATTTTGCCTTGGCCTTGCCCAATGTGTGCATTGATCTCAGCCTTGCTTGGCTGGGCCAAAAACTTGTGCCAATTTGCCTCCTGGAAGCAACGTTCCACTCTTACCTATACGATGTTTCCCTGGCTAATCATTCCTCAAGAGTTATCGTCAAGGTGCTAAAGTGCGTTGACAATATGTACATGAGGATCCTTTTCTTTTATTGCCAGCAGCCCTCTTTCCCTTGTTCGCTCCCTGCTGAATCTGGCTCTTGGGAACCGTTGTTTGGTGCCAACCATTGCAGTACATGTGGGTCCATGAAGCTGCGGATCATAGCAAACAATTTTGAAAGGAGAGGAAAAGAAAGGAAAGACCCCTGGCCCAAGAATGCCATAGAATCACACCGGAGGACCTAGAAAAATGCCTAGAGAGGACATATATTGCCGGATGTGGATTAATGAAACCTTGGATCATCAGAATGAAACCAGTGTGCCCAGCCTCTTTTCCTGCCTGTTTGGAGAGGCTCTCTTGCAGCATCCCGAGCATCCTTCTCCTCCCTCCCGGCCCAGCGCCAAAGCCTTTTGAAGCCTATGCGTTTGGAAGCATGGCAAGCGCTCTCTTTCCGCCGCCGCCGCCGCCTCCCTCCCTGCCAAGCGGGGTTATCTTCAAAACACACCTAGCTTTTCCCCAAGACGCTCTCTGAGCATCTCAGAGTTGCTCCCTGCCTGGTTGGATGGAGAAAAACATCCCATCCCTGGCCATATTGCGTGAGGAAAGGAAGAGATGAATATTTGATGACCATAATTCCCATCATAAATAATTTTGCATAAAATCCTGCCGCAGCCGGGTAAATTAGATCTGCGTACTCTTCCGCTCCTTCGCCATCTTGCTCCCTGCAACTTTCCTTTGGTGGAAATAAGCTCGGAAAGCGTGGCCGTGGGTTGGGCGCCTCTTACGTCAGAAGCCGTCCAGTCATTGTGCTACACAACCCTTGTGATGGACAGCAAGGCAGAGCCACCGAAACAAGGCACCAAATCCGAGAAATCCTGCCTTGAAGAGATGCAACATAACCTGATGCTCAGGGAGTTACGCCTCGGTTGCGCTGTGCCACCTTGCTGCAGAACTGCGGCATTGCGCAAATGAAGGGGAAGGGATGTGCAATGCACAACGCACAACGTTTTCAACCATGCAATCCATGTGCAATGATTTACAATAAGCACGAGTTTATGGTGGCCCATGCTTGTGTATCGTTGGCCATTTGCATCATTTTAAAGATATTCTTAACCACATCTTGATTGACATAGATCTTAACCACTATGTGTTGTGACTCAGCCTTTGTATCACTCTGATGAGGATTCTGGGATGCAGTTTCAAGATGATGGGATTCAGGTTCAGGATGAGTTTCAAGATGACTCTGATGGGGATTATGGGACTCAGGTGCAGAGTGTTCCTGCTGTGGAAGATGAGGAGCAGGGAGGCTTTCCCATGGGAAGAAATGATGTTGTTACTGTTGATGGTTTTCAGGTGCAAGAAGCAGAAAGGGAGAATAGCTCCCAGCCTGATAACACTAACGAGCCCTGTGGCCTTGAAAGCGATGATGAGGCCTTGTCTCTTGATCGAGCGAGTCATTTGGAATTTCGAGGGTTGTGTAGAAGCCTTAGAATAGCAAATAAGAGGGAGATCAAAGGGCAAAGAAATGCCTTCATGGTATGCTATTAAAACAGTCTGCTGAGAGGGAAATCTTCGTCAAAGCAATTTCCTCACTTGAATCAAAAACTAAGTCTGCTTTCCTGCATTATCTTATAGCCTGGATGTATCCTCGTTTCTGGGACTTTGGCTTCGTTTTAAGGACCTTGCTTCATGTCTAATGTTTCCATGGATTTGTGCTTATAGCCTTGTTTCTGTAACTATCTTTTGGAACTGAACTTTTGCCTTTTACCAACTATCTTTTCCTTATATCCTAATAAACTACAAAAGACTACGATCTGTGTGCAGCCTGGTGTCTTTAGCAAGGTGAAGCTAACCTGAGGTGCGACACTATGATGGTGATGACGACAACATGGAACTCCGCATGGAAGATGGATGTTATATTTAGAAAGGAATCCAGACACAAAACCTGAAGATACGGTTACCAAACAGGAGAGACAACTAGAAGATGCATAACAAAACCAAACGATATTGGAAGGCAGAGGAAGTTGCATCTTTGTCTAGCCCTGCTCTGGAGATTTGCGTTTTCCCAAGTTTTGAAGGACCAATTACTAATTACATTACGACTTGGACCAGCTTGCAAGTTTCATGGGAACATAATGCAGCCCAATCCGTTTCGCCTTTTTTATATACACACTAGCTGTGCCCGGCCACGCGTTGCTGTGGTGTTGTCTGGTGGTGTTGGTGAGAAATTGTTGAGGTAGTGGTGATATTGAATGTCTGTTGTATGGTTGCCTTTATGTTTAGTATGCACACTGAAGTGGATTATATGGCAGTGTGGAGTCAAGATAATATAAGATTCTAAATGGGTTATATAGCTGTTTGGAAGGGCCTTGAGTCTACACTGCCATATAATCCAGTTAAAATCTGATCATCTGTGGAAGAGGCCTAAGTGAGGCCTAACTGTGCCTGTCCCCTGGGCTGAGTGAGTTGCTAGGAGACCAAGTGGGTGGAGCTTAGCCTTCAAACTGGCAGCAATTGGATAAAAACTATTATTCCTCTCCCTGTAATTAGGACTTTATTTTTCTTTTCTTTTTGTTGTATCAACCTAGAGCCGTGAATGATGGGTTGTGTTGTCAAATTTCGAGGTTGGGGCCCCGTAGTTTTGTTGTTTTGTCCGCTGCCCTGATGCCATCACTCTTTTATATATATAGATATACACACGATGCAAAACACACACAACTGTGCCCCTGTTCCCGCCGCCATGGCCATCGTTCCTCTCCCTCTCCGGCTTGCATTTCTGATTTTCCTGCCAGGGCCATTTCGGTTCCTGGGTTCGGAGAGAGAGGAGCCACATGGTTTATCTGGGAGCGGCAGGCACATCTGTGCCGGTTGGCAGTTCGGCAGGGCCATCTGTCATCCGGGACTCGCCTAACGGGATTTGGCAAGGAAAGGCGAGTCCCGCGACCAGGTAGGCATCTTGGAAGGCTGGTGACGGCCTCGGGCATCTTCTAATGGGAGAAGCTGCACCTGTCAGACTTCATCCTGCGAGGAAGCCATTAAAAGCGCCGGTTGGGCCCTTTGGCCCAGAAATGGGTTTTATTCTGGCGGGGAGAGGGATCAGCAAGAGGGACGGAGGCCTCCACAAACTCAAAAGAGGACACACTTCAAGCCCCGTTCGGCATTGGTACCTTTTACACAACATACCCCTTACGTCTTGCACTCCTTTGAATAATGTTGTGCCTGGAACAAGGCTGTGTCATGTTGGAGAATGTACACTGAACCGTCAGATGGCAAAGATATCACGATCTCAGCCACTCGTGTGACAAGTTCTGGAGGATTTTGGAATACGCAATTCATACTGTAATTATTAGGATGAAATAATTCAGAAGTTACTTCCTTCCATCCATAGATCTGTTACAAGGGAAATGTCAGGTGGAGGGTTGCCTTTGTGTCCTGCTGGCTGGCCTTCTGTGGGCAATAGAGTGACCACTGAGAGTGCTGGGCTTGACAGTCTTTGGATTTGACTAAGCATGGATCAGGGTTGTTATCGGTGGAAGATTCAGAACATGGAAGTTCTTTCAGGGCGAATCAATCCCATCAGATTACCCAACCTCTTGACCTGCAGCTTGGAAACATTTATGAGATGTTGGATCCATACCTTACTTACTTACTTACTTACTTACTTACTTAGGCGATCCCTTGTAGCTCGAGGATGATGGTCCTCCAAGTGTAGTGTCTTGGTGGTGGATGGACCTATTCTTGACCCGCATGTTCTTCCTTGCGCAGTGAAGACATCAATTTCCAGATGGTCAGGGTTGGCTTAATGCACCTTCCTCTTGTCACGTTTCTCCCTTTCGCCCTCCATTCGTGCCTCTTCAAATTCCACAGCACTGCTGGTCACAGCTGACCTCCAGTTAGAGTGCTCAAGGGCCAGGGCTTCCCAGTTCTCTCTCGATGTCTCTGCCACACTTCTTTAAGGTTGGTTTTGAGCCCATCTTTAAACTTAAGCAAAAGTTTCCGGATGGAGGATGCTTCCTACCTACTTAGGCGAACGCTCGTAGTTCGAATTCCACATCACTGCTGGTCACAGCTGACCTCCAGTTACAGCGCTCAAGGGCCAGGGCTTCCCAGTTCTCTCTCAGTGTCTCTGCCACAGTTCTGAAGGTTGGTTTGGAACCCGTCTTTCAATCTCTTTTCCTGTCCACCAACATTACATTTCCCGTTCTTGGGTTGGGAGTAGAGTAACTACTTTGGGAGACAATGATCAGGCATTCGGATCCGTACCAAACCCAAAGGGCAATTTGAAGAAGACTTTGTTGGCTGGTGGATTTGGGCAAAATGATTCTTCCTGGAGTTATGCTGGAATCCAAGAAGACTCTGCCACGTTGCTCATCTTCTTGTGTATAAAGGAACAGGAAAATATAAACGACACTGAATCTGAAGTTCAAAGAACAGCCATGGTCTGCTTCTCCGAGAACCTTCAAACAGAAAGAAGAAAACTTGGTGGCCTAGTTTAAGCTCTCCATGCAACCCCCCTCAGTACCGGAGTTTGCAAAAGTTTCTCAAAAGGAGCATCACGTCAGCAAAACATAGACTCCGGCTGCCTTTGAAAGTGTGGGTCGTGGGGAAATGAAAGGCTGCGCCCAGTTGGGAAGCCGCACAACCACGAGTCCTTCTTCCCTCCGCCAAGGCTTTTCAGAGCCGCACATATCCTCCTTCACCCAAAGCTGCCTTGTTCCCTGAAAGTAATGCTCTCAAACTCGGCTGAAATAAACCCTATCAAGGTTCAGGATCACGTTTTAAAAACTTCTATGACTCCTACAACAACATACCAGGACTTGCCTCCTCAAAGCTGCAGACCGTTGTGTTTCTCCTTGTTGTCTTGCATGACTAATAAGGTGCGACAAGGCTAAGATTTGCTGGCATTCTTGTCCCTAAAGTATGTTCTTCCAGATGACCAAAAATGGCTAAATTTAGACACCTGGAGCAAACAAGGGTCTCCCAAACAAATATTTGCAGAACCAACGTGGCAGCAAAGGTTAATTCTGCCAACATCCCTAAGTCCAAACAACCTCTTGTTACTTATGTCAGAGCCGATCTGGGGAAACAGGGCAAGGAAGTTACAAGGGTTGAATGAAAAGTAATGCCTCCACCTTCGTAACTCCTCAGCAGATGTCAGTCCTGGTCTGCAGCAGGTCCTGGCTTGTTCAGTAGAGTCCTCTACAGTTAGTTCCATTTGGCGGGAAGCCTTGGCATTGAACGGTTGTGTTGTTAAATTGTGAAGTATGGGACCCTGCACAGACGTTCAGTCAATGCGACTTAAGCAATGTGCAGTCTCTGAATTCTTGACAGCAGAAGGTGTCACTCCAAAGGAGATTCATCAGAGAACGCAAGCTGTTTATGGTGATTGTGTTGATATGAGTCCTGTGCATCGTTGGGCGAGTAAGTTTAAAGATATTGAGGTGGGAACGTCTGACTTGCGTGAGAAACAAAGAGTTGGACATCCTGTGACAGCAACCACTGAGTTTCACAAGCAAAAGGTTGACAGATTGATCCAGGACAATCATCGTATCACTAGCACAATCAGCATTTCACAAGAATGTGTGGGTCACACTATAGCTTTGCTTGGCTATCGGAAGATCTGTGCACAATGGGTCCTGTGTGACGCCGGTTGTAGAAACAGAGTGTCGACTTCTTCCGTGACGGCTTCAGAAAACGTGTTCATCGTTGGCAGAAATGTATCCAATTGTCTGGTGATGATGTGGGAAAGTGGATCGTGGTCGTTAAAGAGCACGTTCTAAGGGTTATTTCTGTGTTTGATTTAGTAAAATATTCCCATCCAAACCCAAGTAATGAAGGTGGAGGCATTACTTTTCATCCAACCCTCTTACTTCTTTGTGGCTGATAGAGTTGGAATGGTATCACCTGCCTTTGATTGTGCTCAGTCTCCAGTCTCCACGTGGCTTCTACCTGCATCGAGAGCCATTCGAAGTATCAGAAAAGGTTGGATTTGGACAGAAAATCAGAACAAAAACAAATGATAGACTTTTCTCCCCTTTCTGGACAACTCCATGTACATTTGAACTGCAGATGGATGTTCCCATCACACGTTTGCGTGTGTTTGTGTGTCGCGGTGGTGGTGGGGAATCTCACGCAAGGCGGGGGAGCCTTCTTGGAGACATCTGGAGGGAATATTTTACAAATTGCAGCCTGTTCTCCCTTAGGGAGCTATTTCATCATTTCATTAGATTATCCGTGATGTTTTAACTATCGTGTTTAAAGGTACTATTGCTGCCTCCCTCCCGCTTTCCCGCTCAAGACTGGAACGTCGTCGTGGAAGCAGCTCCACCGAATCCCAATGGATGGGAAGGAGGGAGGCGGTGTGCGCGCAAGGCACACTTAGGTAAGCCAAGCATGAGGCAACAGAATTAAAATGGAAGCACATCAGGCAATGCAAAGAGGAAAGGCAGCCAAAGGGAGGAGGGAGAAAGCTGCGAACCACGTTGGGAGAAGGAACTTGTCACCTTGGCTGGAAGGGACCACTGGAAATCCTCTCCCTTGGGGTCTGTCTTCACACTTCCAATAGTAGGGACAGGTAAAGGTTTCCCCTGATGTTAAGTCCAGTCATGTCTGACTCTGGGGGTTGGTGCTCATCTCCATTTCTAAACCGAAGAGCCAGCGTTGTCCGTAGACACCTCCAGGGTCATGTAGCCATAGGCATGGATGCATGGAGCACTGTTACTTTCCCGCAGGAGCAGTAGCTATTGATCTACTCGTATTTGCATGTTTTCGAACTGCCAGGTTGGCAGAAGCTGGGGCTAACATTTGAACCTGCAACTTTTCAGTCCGCAAGTTCAGCAGCTCAGCGTTTTAACACGCTGTGCCAAAAATCTTGAGTTATTTGGGGCCGGGCTGTGGCGCAGGGTGATTAGTAGCCAGCTGCAATAAATCACTTTGACCAAGAGGCCATGAGTTCGAGGCCAGCCCATGGTGGAGTGAGCACCCGACCATTAAAATAAAATAAAAATATCCAAGATATTCGCTTATCCAAGATTCTGCCGGCCCGTTTAGCTTGGATAAGTGAGACTACTGTACTGTAAATAAATAATAAATAAATAAATTTATTCAGGGTACATCTGTACCATGGAACTAATGCAGTTTTGACATCACTTGAGCTGCCGTGTCTTAGTGTTATGGAATTGTGGGAGCTGTAGTTTTAGGCTTTTCTAACAAAATGAGACCAAACTACAACTCCTAGCTTTGGACCTCAAGACCTGGGATGGTTGGATGAATGTGGTAGGAAGCCTTCATTGCGCCACTTTGGTGACTTTCCTTCAGAGCCGGTTGTGAGCATCTGAGTCTGGAAAGCAATGGCAACCAATGCAGGCTGGGTTAAGAATGGAGCAGCGTAATTCCAAACAAGCAAACAATCTGGTTGAAATCCAAGAAGAGAGTGGAGCCCACTGACCGGTTGCCCATCTCCAATGAATGTCTCCTGCAAGGCTTTCATTGCAAGAGCGAATGGTGTTGATGCGCAAACCTCTGCAAAACGGGCCTTTTTTGGGCGCCATGCGCATCAAGCTCTGCAGATAAAGGGAGGCACATCACTCAGCGCATCCCTCCCTTGGCTTCATTCTGGGTTTTTATTTTATTTTATTTTCCGGCTTCTGCCTGCAACTCAGTTTCCTCTGAACTTCAGAGTCTTCTGTTATTTTGACATTTTCCTGGTTATAGCATATTTAGTTGCAGTGCAGAAAGGGAGAGGGGGGAAGAGAGAGAGAGAGAGGAGGAAAAAACACGAAATTATTAGCTTGTGTACAACACACTGAGCTTAAATGCAATCCGGGCTGTCAAAAGAAATGTCTTAATTAGCCAGATGAGAGGCTTTTTTCTTGACAGCCCAAATATCCGACTCGGAGGGAGTTTAAGTGAATTCAGTTGTACGATTTTAATAAGGCCGTGAGCCGCTCCTTCCTTCCTTTTTTCCTGTCTGTGTGGGGACGGGGAGAGGGGACGGGGCCGGGTGGGCTTCTCCTCGCTCCTCCTCCTCGGGGACCGACCGGGGCCGCGTTCGTTCCCCCCTCGGAAGCCGTGTCGCCGTTTAATCGTTGGAACAAAATAACGCCAATTACGGCACATCAGGTGCCGAAGGAGCTCTTATCCTTCTGGAAAGATTCAGGAAGCAAGGTTGTGAAGAGCATCTTGCAAATGTGTTGTTGAAGGCTTTTATGGCTGGAATCACTGTGAGTTTTTTGGGCTGTAGTCTTGTCGGACGTGTTGGGAATCTAGGAGCGGTTAGATTCAAAAATAACCTTCTTTTGGGGGTGATTCCTCAAAAATACAGCAAAGTGGCAGAACCATGTTTCATAAGCAGCAGAAACTTTCGTGTGGTGAGCTTGGAGAGGCCTTTGTTTCTCAGGATGGCAAAAGATTGCAAAGTCTCCTTGAAAGTTCAAAAATCATTTATTGCAGTAAAAAGAAATCCATTGTAGATAGAAAAGGTTCTTGGAGCTAACTAGCTCTCTAGGCTAGCTACTAAGGAAGGTGAGGAGGTAAAAAACAACAAAATATTGGGTTTGCTGTCATCTACGGTTTTGCCTCTCTGGCGATATATATATGTCATGGATACTACAGTCAAGTTTTCTGCATCTTCATTTATATCAGCAGCAATTAATGAAAAGGAGATGGTTTTCAGAGAGGTTGGGGTAGGTTGACATCAAGAATACGGTGAAATTCTGCTCACCGATTTGATCCTTCTCTCTCTTTCCCAGGATGCAGCTCTCCTGGCTTGTGGATTATCCTGGAAATAAGATTTCAAGAAACATTTAGTAATGGAAATGCAGAACAGGGGATAAATACCCCAAACGCCTCTCTGATAACAACTTGGGTTGCGCCAGGCGGAGGCGGTGCGGCGGGGGGCATCGTTTCCAATCTCACATCGCAACTGGGCGCAAGGAAGGACGGCGGCATGTGTCTGGACTCCAAAATGAGCCCACGTTCAGGGGAGAACGCAAGGAGCCGGGCTCCGAATCCCCATCGGAAACAGAGAGACCAAGTCACTCCACATGCGCCCGCCCCACAGACCTGTGGACTCTCCTTCTCTCCAGTGATCAGTCCCAGAGAAATGGGAATCCATAAGACTGCTGGGTTTGGTGGTTTGCAGGCCTTGCTTAATTCATTGTCATTACCGATTAACTACATGAAATGCTCAAACATCTCCTGGGCCATTCAGGATAATAATAATAATAATAATAATAATAATAATAATAATAATAATAATAATAATAATAACTACTTTATTTTTATACCCCGCCCCATCTCCCCAATGGGGACTCGGAGCAGCTTACATGGAGACCAAGCCCGAAAACATACAACAATTATACCAACAATAAAACATCAATATCAAGGATGGAGTTCTGTTCAAGGAAATCCAGTGGCGGAATGGCGAGGCTTCCAGATCTCCGTGGAGCTGCGCACGGTGTTCTCGTCGCAGCCCCTGAAATATAAACCACGGCATTTAAGTTAATCATGCATCGCTTAACTCTGGGCTCCCCAGGGAAAGCGATGTTTATACATTAAGATGTGTTCCCAACCCCCAAGATGGGATCATCACATAAATGTCTCATAGACAACCACATCCCAAGCTGTTGGCAAAAGGCTGGGATTGTATCGGTGTGCATTTATTTATTTATTTATTTATTTACCGCATTTCTATTCCGCCCTTCTTTCTCACCCTGAAGGGGACTCAGGGCGGATCACATTGCACACATAAAGTCAAACATTCAATGCCTTTTGACATAGAACAAAGACAAGACAAACATAGGCTCCGAGCAGGGCTCGAACTCATGACCTCCTGGTCAGAGTGATTCATTGCAGCTAATTGCAGCTGGCTTGCTCTTCCGCCTGCGTCACAGCCCGGGCCCTTGAAAAGCACACACAACTGGGGTGTCTGCCCACCTTGTATTGTCCCCCTTGCATTTTAAGTTTAAGAAATAGATGAGAAGGCCTCTTCATGAGAAGGTGGCCATCGTGCCATGTGTTGGCTGGCAATTCTGATGCCGAACACACTCTTGGATGCGGCTGAAAGGAGCTCTCCGTGGTGCTGACCCCTTGGTGATCGGAATGCAACATCTCAATCAGGCCACAAAAGAGGAAAGGCTTCCATAATGGGAGGAGAAATCACACATTTCTGTGACCCATCATGGAACATACAGCAATGATCTTGCACCCAGGTTTTTAACAACAATCTGATTGTTGTTGCCCTCCCTCCCAAAAGGAATGAAGGAAAAGCTTGCCGGAGCCAAGGCCGGTCAAGACAAGGGCTGGCTAATTGTGAGAGGTGATTTCTCTTTTATTCTGTTGGGTTCTATAAAAACACAATCCGCATGGCGTGATGAACTCGGCCATTGTGTGGACCAACACACCTGCTGCAACTTACTCCGCGTGCCATTGTGGTGGTGAAAAATGGTTTGCTATTTTGGAACCCGCTGGCAGGCGGAGAAGAGCGCTGAAGGCTCCCGTCTCATTTATCTTGTGTCAGAGAAGGAGCCGAACGGGTGCCAGGTTGCCCGGCAGGAGAAGGAAGAAAAGAAGGAAGAAAAGAAAGAAAGAAAGAAAGAAAGAAAGAAAGAAAGAAGGAAGGAAGGAAGGAAGGAAGGAAGGAAGGAAGGAAGGAAGGAAGGAAGGAAGGAAGGAAGGAAGGAAGGAAGGAAGGAAGGAAGGAAAGAAAGAAAGAAGGAAAGAAGAAAAGAAAAAGGAAGGAAGGAAGGAAGGAAGGAAGGAAGGAAGGAAGGAAGGAAAGAAAGAAAGAAAGAAAGAAAGAAAGAAAGAAAGAAAGAAAGAAAGAAAGAAAGAAAGAAAGAAAGAAGAAAAGAAAAAGGAAGGAGAGAAGGAAGGAAGGAAGGAAGGAAGGAAGGAAGGAAGGAAGGAAGGAAGGAAGGAAGGAAGGAAGGAAGGAAGGAAGGAAGGAAGGAAGAAGAGGGCCATTGAAGGGGAAAGGGCATCAGAATGCAAGCATCACACTCCCAAATAAGAATTTTCTCAGTCCTCACTTTCCTGGTCTTGCAAGAACTTCAACTGATGGTTGAGCCTTTGGAGAGGCAATTTAACATGGAAAGAAGATGTGCAAGCAGAGAGTCAACCCAGCAAAAGAAGAGTCCAAGGACACTCAATTTTCAATATCTCACTCACTTTGGAGACTGAAGGAAAAGTTCATTTCTAGAGGCAGAGTTCTTCATTGGGGACAATACCCTCCTCTTCTTGCTCATCTACATCACTGGAAAGAGAACTCGAGAGAAAAGAACAAGCGGGTTGCATGGCGGAGCCAGGATATGGAGACAGGCCTCCCAAAGTCCTATTGCTATTGCTATTTCTTTAAGAGGGTCCCAGTCCTGCACTCTGAATCCCTAAAACGCACTGGATCTAATGGCTCCTTCTTCTAAACATCGGAGCAACGATAAAGGACCCTAAATCTGAATGCAGAAAGAACAGCCTCTAAGAAAGCTGCAACATTTGGATAAACGCCGCCGTAAATCCCATCCAGATCCCTCCCGTTGGATGTTCCCCCCAAATATATCCTTCAGGAAACCCAAAGCCAGGGTGGCCTGTTTATATTTATGACCAGAGGAGCCGGCGGCCCCTTCCTTGCTCGTGGCTGCTCTCCCGTCCCCATCTGGATGCCTCTCTTTTGCTTCAAGGCAAAGAGCTTTTATCACCCGGATCCAGGGCTGTCCTCTTGCATTTCCAGCCTTCTCACAAAGACGTTCCCAAATGCAACAGCAATGCGGTGCTTGGAGAAAAGTCGGTGGAAGGGAGCATCCTCCAGAGTATCTAACCATATCTTGGTAAAAATTCGGCCTGGGCTCAGATGTGGTCGCTTTCTCCTCCTTCTCTGGCATGATCTCCTGACAACAGACGTTCCAAAGTTTTGGTGATGTTTCTTCTACATTTCTGGCTATCGCTGTTTTGTGGATTTCGGAAAGCAAGGACAAGTGATCCGTCAAAGAACTGGGCCAACTTCTTTCATCATGGCATGGAGGAAAGTCGGGCACATCAGCAATTTAAGAATGCACCTGGGTGGATTAAAAATACACAAACCGAAGTGGCGTGGGCTGCCATCATATCTGCAGCATATCTTTTCCTGGAAGGAAGATCTGATAAGCCTAATGGGAATGACTAGCCAAAGAAAGTGGAATGGTGGGTATGGTTGTGGATGAGTTCATTCAAACTGCCACATCCACAATACAATTTGAAGTTTTATTCATAGTTTGGCCACCGTTGCCTTCCCCTTTGGCCAAGAAGGTTCCCAAAGGGTTTCCATGGATGAGTTTTCTGGACTTCCAATGTCCGAATCTTCCAAAAATCCCATGTGAGAAGCACTCACCTTCAAGGGAAGCAAAGGAACCCATAGCTATCTTTGAGTTGCAGTGAGGATTTAAAGATCGAACTGCAAAAACTCTGACACAAGCCAGCCAAGGTGGTCCCAGTGGTGGTTGGCCCACAGGGTGCAGGGCCTAAAGATCTTGGCTAGCACTTGAAAAGAATAGGCGATGACCAAATCACCGCCCAACTTGGATCTGCACACACTATTCACCGATACATCACATAGTTCTAGACACTTGGGAAAGGTCTGACGTGTAATCCAATACAAAATCCAGCATAGGGATGTTGTTTGCTGTGGACTCATCTTGTGGATCTTGCAGCTCAAGACAGGTTGCAACACAATTAAAAAACATAAACATTGAAAAAAATTCAACAAATATACAAACAAAACTATATTTACCCCACTGTCTCCCCGCTCACTTTCCTGATATTTTTTCCTTCTTTCCTTCCTTCCTTCCCTTTTTAAATAGTCAACTCATGCCAACTCGGTGCGTCTCTCCCTCCGTCTGGAGCTCCTGCCTCGCATCGAGATTGAAGACCTAATTTTCATTCCTTCTCCTCGAATTGAATTGTTGTTATTATCCAGTCCCCCAGATGTGAAGATCTGTCAGGGACTGTCACTTCGGGGTCCGCGCGAGCGGGGCTGGTGGGCCGGAGACCCCGCTGTGCCGCTCCAAAGAGGGGGGCACACGACAATCAGCGCCCCGTTGTCACGGCCCCGGGCCTTGTCTCCGGAAGGCGGCCCTGTGATTTCTTAATAATCTGCGTAACGCATCTAATGGCCCGAGAGGCCTTTGCCGTGGAAGCCCTCCTCCCTCCCCGAGACGAGGCGTCATGCGCGATCCGACGTGGCTGAGATTCCCACCACAGGACCCGGAGTGAATTATGGCTTCAATAACGGCGGCTTGTTTGCAGTCGGAAGAGTTGAGAAGACACCCGGCAATTAGGCGGGAAGGAATATCACTGGCGAAGAGGGACGGGGTTTGTCAAGAAGATACGGCACACATACAAATACACACAGGCAAGCCCGTAGCCAAGGGGGAGGTTTTGGGGCTCAACCCCCACCTCTCCATTTTTTAGGTCACAAAAAACTTGGATTTCTCATGAACCCAATCCCAATGCTGCCAAGTCCATGAGAAGCAAAACGTAGAGTCCCTCCAGAACTCCAAGCACAATCTCAACCCAATGTGGATTATTCACACTATCAGGACCTACCTTTCTACCAATTTATAATACATTTTGGCATAATGGAAGCGACCAAGTTGGTCTACCTACAGACAGCAGGCAAAGGGGATTTGACCCGGATTGCAGGTGAAAACTGACGGGTGTCCATCACTGACTGGTTCCTCTAATCCAGTGGTTCCCAACTTTTGGGCCTCCAGGTGTTTTGGACTGCAGCTCCCACAATCTTACCAGCTGTTGGGAATTGTGGGAGCTGAAGTCCAAAACTTCTGGAGGCCCAAAGCTTGGGAACCACTGATCCAGGCCGTGCCAAAGAAACCACGAAACAGGAGCAAAAAGGAGACGCTGATGCCATTGTTAGGGCTTTATATGAACAAGAGTGTTTCTGATGAGCAAGTGAAAGCTCAGTGAGTGCAAAATCTAGACTACAATATGTATTTCCTGTGGATAAGAATAAGATTTCAACCCAAATGGTTCAGCAGATTCTTCTGGTTGGCCTACTCATTGCATGTCCAAGGTGCGCTCTGGAAGTCTGGTGTGGTGTTTGGAGGAGATGTTGGGGGCAAAAGTGGTCAGCAGAAGCTTGTGGCATTGGTTGCTGAACTATTTGTGCAATGGAAAGATGCAATAGAACACAAAGTCCCATCAGAACAACTTGTGGGGGTTGTTTTATGTTTTCCAGGCTGCTGGCCATGTTCCAGAAGTATTCTCTCCTGACGTTTCTCCCACATCTATGGCAGGCATCCTCAGAGGTAGCGGGCAAAATGTCAGGAGAGAATACTTCTGGAACATGGCCAGACAGCCCAGAAAACATACAAAAACCCTGTGATCCCGGCCATGAAAGCCTTCGACAACACATAGAACAACTTGTATTTGGTTGAAAACTTCTTGCTAATTCAGTGGAAAATGTCTTGATGAGAAAGGAAATCAGAATAAAACAGAAAGAAAATTCTGCCAATTGTGGAAATTATTGTCCTTTGTGGCCAACAAGGATTCAGGACCAATGGTGGTCATTTTAGGGCTTTGTTGGGATCTCGTGTCAGATCAGATCAGGGGACTCTGGTCTCAAAAGTCATCTTGGAAAAAAGTTTCAACTCCTGAATTATTTTTCTGGCTATGGGCCTGCCCCGCGGGGAGATAGGGTGGGATATAAATAACATCTTGTTGTTGTTGTTGTTGTTGTCGTCATCATCGTCATCGTCGAAAGAGTTGCTTAGCCGCTTCCCAGAGGTGTGTGCACTCGGCAACAAGTGGATTCCTTTCCACCGGAGTGTGTCTGCAGAGCCGACCGTCACAAGTGTTGCTTTGTGAGCGCCAGCCTTTCCTGCTCTGCATTTTGTTTCTCGGCACGCATCCTCCCCGCGCCTGCGTCTCCTTCCTCCTCCTCGGGAGAAGCGCTCGGGGCCTTCCTGGCCGCTCGGGGCGAGAAACGGCGCCCGATCCATCCCGCCCCACGAAGCCGGGCCTGACCTGCCGGTGGATGCATAATCAGCCGACTTAATTTGGAATATTAACGACAGATTCTGGCCTGGAGGGCTTCTCCCTCGCACTCGCTTCCCCTTCCGACGACGGCCTCCCTCTGAATTATGCAAGAAGCCCCTTCCTTCGTTCCTTCCTTCTCTCTCTCTCTCTCTCTCTCTCTGGGGTGAAGCCCAAACTGTAAACAGATGCCATAAACACCGGGTATTTCGGGGGCAATGCTTCCCCATTTGGACTGTATTCATATATACTTATTAGTGTTGTGCTTTTGTGTGGAATTGCTGTTTGTTTTGTGTAATTTCGTTCATGTTGTCTCATGTTCGTATTTGGTTCCCGCTAATGAAAACGCGCCGCCTATACAACACGAATTTTCGTCTGGATAATGAAAAACATGAAATATTTCGTGCCATTGGCAGCAAAGGGAAGGCTTCCAAGGCTTTCATTTTCGTGTCGCCTCTCGTTTCCTACTAAAATGTCATCATTCGTTTCGTGTAGATGAATGGTTGAAACGAAACGATAACACGAAGGAAACAAAGGAAAAATGTTTGTGCACATCTCTAATACGAGGGTTATCCACAAAGTAAGTTACGTTTCGGAATTAAAAATGAACAAAGTATAGGAGAAAACATTTACCATATGCAGTTGAAAGCCAGACCCAAATACCACTTCTCAGCATAGTCGCCATTCAAATCTAGGCACTTATCATAGAGATGAATGAGCTTGGCAACTCCTTCCCCACAAAACTCTGCCGCTTGTGTCCTCAACGCAGCGTTTTGGCGACAATGCGCAGCTGCGGGAAGGGGTGGCCGGCTGGTTGAGGACGCAAGTGGCAGAGTTTTGTGGGGAAGGAGTTGCCAAGCTCATTCATCGCTATGATAAGTGCCTAGATTTGAATGGCAACTATGTTGAGAAGTGGTATTTAGGTGTGGCTTTCAACTGCATATGGTAAATGTTTTCTCCTATACTCAGTTCATTTTTAATTCCAAAACGTAACCTACTTTGTGGATAATAATAATAATAATAATAAAAATAATAATAATAATAATAATACTTTATTTATATACCGCCCTATCTCCCGGATGGGACTCGGGGCGGTTTACAGTCATAAAAGCAACACAAACATTACATAACAACATAACACACATTATTAAACAAGGTAAAATAATACAATTATAACAATAAATCACACTTACATGTGATAACCCTCGTACATATGCATATACACACATAGTAAATATGTATCTCAATAACCTCTTTCGATATATATTTTCAGCAATATAAGTATCGTGATACAATTTGCACAGACAGTAGTTTTCCAATATATTCCCGTCTAAAGAGCTCAGCCGTGGGATGAACTGCTTCGAAGGGTGGCAACGTCTCCATCTGTGGAGGTCTTTAAACAGCGGTTGGATGAGCCTCTTCCAGGAGGGCTTTAGTTGCATAGCAGAGTGGGGTTCGAGTGGGAGGCCCATGGAGTCCCTTCCAGCATCCTTCTGGATTGCTCCATGGCTTGATGGCCTTCATCCTTTTGAGTTTTGGAGACCGTGAAGGGACCCCTTCTCTTTCCAGACCTCCTGGTCCTTGTCTTGGGCTCGATGCTGGCCAAGCTCGCTCGCTCTCTCTCTCTCTCTCTCTCTCTCTCTCTCTCTCTCTCTCTCTCTCTCTGCCGGCTTCCTTCTTCTTCCCCTAAATTTGGAAGAAGGATGATCTTCCTTCCGCCATCTGGTCCCCATTTAAATTTTTAACCAACCTCTCACTTGGAATATTTTCTCCTTCAGACTCGTTTTGTCTTAACAAATTGGCCATAAGCTAAACGGCACCATCTGTGGCTCCCAGGAAATACAACGGTTGTTAATGAACTTGCCCGGCTCCATCATTGTGATTTAAGGCTTCCCTGCGCCGAGGCCTCTTCCCCGCCGAAAAGGACCCAGCCATGCGGGGCAAAGGCACCGGGAAGGCCCTTTCGTGCCAAGTTTGGAGAAACGGCAACAGCAGGCGCTTCGGGGCAGGACGCAACTTGGGCCCGACCCGGGTCAGAACCCCCGCCTGGCCGGCAAGTAATCACGGCGCCTTTCGTTCTGTCCCGTCATTTGTCAGGCCAGGAAGAGAAGGGGATGGAAGGCATGGATGTTGCCACGTTGGAGCCATGGACACAGCCATCGCAGGGTGGTTTGGATGCAGCTGGACACGAAGTTGGAAAAGGCCTTTCTTTGCAATGTGTGGCCGATCTCTCTCCTCAGGCCGGTGGATTTGGAGTCTGAAGCTCAACAGCCATGCAAGGTCTGGAAGCCATGGGTCCTTACAAGAAGCAGCTCGGAGAAGAGACAGTTGCAAGGGAACATCAGAGCCATGTTTTTCTCCTGCTCCGGAGACAGTAGAGCCATGGGTTCAAACTACAGGGAAAAGGGTTCCATCTAAACAGTAGGAAGAGGGCTCCGCTGACCACTGCAGGAGTCGTCCACACACCATGCACCTGTGGAAAAATATGCATAAGGACCACCAAATGCAGTAGCATTGCCCAAACACAAATCAAGGAACACTCCAGGCCACAAAGGCCAGGCTACCTCTACACGGATACCCTCACTGATTGACTTTGAAGCTTCATGGCTACTTAATGCTAATCAAGCTGGTTCATTGCAACATTCAGACTTGCTTCAAACAGACAAGGGTTCTTTCTTCCTCCTGCCCTGGACATTATAACACAGATATATATATATACTCCACTTACCTCACCTCCAACAGACCTCTGAAGCTGCCATTAGCCACAGCTGCAGGTCAAACGTCACAAGGGGATGTTGCTGGAACATACAGCCTGAAAAACTCACACCAACCCAGTAGGAAGAACATTCTGACCGTGAGAGCTATGCGACCACAAACTACGTTGCTTCGTTGGAGTCGTTGCAGCCTTCTTCTCTGAAGAGTCTGACTGGCCATCTGTCTAAGGGGCTTGGAGTGTGTCCTCCAGCCTGGCCAAAAGGGGATGGTCTGGATGGCCTTTGGAGATCCCTTCCAACTCTACAGGGAAAAGAGCCTGAGATGTAAATAGAATGAAACATTGGAGAAAGTTAAGCTTAGCAGAGTCAGCCACAGCTGATTTAAGTATTTATACAAACTTTCCTCACATGCCTTTCAAACCAAGATTTAATCTAATAGTGCAATATAAATAAAACAATATATAAAGGAGAAGGCAGAGTATGTGGTACTAGAACATCCCAGAGTGAGGAGATGAAGGGGAGATTCATCCGCTCTGAATGTCAGATTGTTGCATTGTGATGCACACCGGCCAAGTGCCATGTCTGTGGGTGCGGACGTGCCCTCGTTTTGCTCTCCCTCCACATGGCCGTGCCCCTCTTGCTCCTCTTTTGCTTTCAGAGGACAGGCAAAGAGAGGGTCCGGCTTGGGCTGCCCCCGGCCACGGCCCACCTGTTCAGCCGCAAGCAACAGGCTGCAGAAGGAGGCCCAGCGTGAAGTGATGGATGGCTCGAGGCAAGGCGCAGGTGGATGGCACTGCAGGCCAAGACGGGCAGGAAGAAAAGGAACGGGCACAGGTAGCGGAGGAAGAGAGAGAGAGAGAGAGAGAGGCCTCTTTGGAGGGAAGGGAGAGCAAAGAGAAATAGCCGATGGCCAGGTGAGTCGGGCAGATGCTCCAACCGGGGGAATCGGTCCGGATGGGTCCAGTTGGAAAGGCCAGGCACGGGCCCATCTGCCGTCCCAGGGATTGCGTCCCTTCCGGGCAGAACGGCACAGATTGCCTTTTCAGAGAGCGAAGGAGCGACGCTTCTGCCGGCCACACAGTCAAGAGTCAGCCAGGAAGGTGAAGCCAAATACATTGCAACTGTGCCCTCAGTTTGCTTCCGGTACGATAAATAAATTGCAGTACTTTGGCAATAGCCGAGGACTCCTCCTTCAAGGCAGGATTCAAACCCACAACTTGCTTCAAGTTCAATTTTAATGTCAGATGCAAGGTGACTTCACTCTTTCCGTTGCTAAATCTGCGGTTTTTAAGATTCTCAGAATCCTAACTGAGGATTGATGCTAATGTCTCCTCAGAAGGCCAACAGCCTTTCGCTGGGGGCAAAGCCAAAGGCGCTCAGAAGTGCTGAGAGCAAGCGCAGACTTGGGTTCGGGAGAGAGATATTTTGGTGATTGTGTTGGGCCTGCTTACGCGGCTGGATTTGCATCCGCCTCCCTTCTTCCCGTTCGTTTAGCCTGCGCTTCCCCCGTGAAAGCTTGGATTTATTTTAGACGTGTTTGGTGAAAAACTGCTAATGTGATAGAACAGTCAAAAAAGTTGGAAAGACACACTTGCAAGGAAACTCACAATTAATGTTAGAATAACCGATTAGAAATTGCTGTTTAACAAAGCTTTGGCTGTTTAATAAACTTTTCCCATGTTTTTATGATAGAACCAATTAGGAAATGACATTGAGAACACAGGAACAAAAATCCCGTGACATAATTTTGTCCTTACAAAAGGCCTAACCCGGGCACAGTGGCAATTTAATATTTTCCAGCTTCCGGCTTCATGAGGGTGTGCTCGATTCTGGCCACAAGGGGTAGATGCTGCTTCATCATCCACTGTGACACTGAGTTCTTGATGGATTACTTCCTCATTCCTTTCCGCACACTGCTGGACAATTTTTATGGTGTTGTAAATTAAATTAGCTTCCCCGGATAAGCGGTACCTAAATTTACTACTTGATAGATGCAACTATCTTTCGGGTTGCTTAGGTGGACAACGATCTGGGCTATTTTAATGGTTGGGTGCTCAATCTGACCCGGGCTGGCTTTGAACTCATGACTTCTCAGTCAGTAGTGATTTCTTGCAGCTGGCTACTAACCGGCTGCGCCACAGCCTGGCCGATAATTTAAAATTCTTGGGCAATGCAGTAGCCTTTTAAACTCAACCCGCCATCCGTTTGCCATGAAAACCACAAGGAAGGATATCAAATCTTTTTATTTGGCAGTTTGGTACATACAAGAGCAGAAGTAAACACCGGCAAAAGTACATTGTATGTGACTCAAAGTGCAAAGGCGCTCAGTGAACGTAGTCGGGAGGAAGCCCTGCGCATGGACGGCATCATTGTCATGGCTTCTTTGTTGTTTGAAGGACAGCAGATTAAACAAAATCACGCCAAAATCACCCCAGCCCCCCAGTCATGGAGATGCCTTTTGGTCAAGGCAAACCCCAGGCTCTGAATTGCGATGGACAAGAACACAGAGAAGTCACTTTGGAGACAAGGAGCTTAGTGAGGATTCTGCGCATGACATTCTTTCTCCCATGTTCCAGATACGGACACAGACCAGCATGCAAAGTACATACGAAGCAGATACACACCTGTATTATCCTTGATCAAAGCCCTGATTGATAAATATTTTATTCTAAATTTCCCAAACCCGCTAAAACTCCCCATCGTTGGTACCTTTGTTGGCCCAAACCTTGGTGAAACGGGGGGACAAGGGAGTGAGAAAAGTGCCACGGGAAGCAAGGCGCGTGCAAAGGAAAGGCCAAGAAGTTACAGACAAGCCACACACACCCAGATTTAAGAAATACTGATTTTTCACATGCAACCCCTTCAATTACAAAAAATAATATTTCAACGATTGCATTGATTCATATACATTTTCCAAGATAACGTGTCTCGCTGTGCAAAATACATTCCGCCCTGCAACTGATTCGTTCATGGACAGAGATGTGCCTTTCTCTTCCTGATTGTCAACAGTGATCCCTTTCCAAAGATTAAGCTAAATATGCCTCGTTACATTCTATAAACAGAAATATATTCCAAACTGACAGTGCTGAGGACTATTTATTGGTGGACAGAAGTAAGGTATCTTACGAGTGCGGACGCAGAGCCCTGTAAACTCAACTCTATGGACGGACGGAAGCAGGTTTTCTGAGTGACCTTCATCCAGTTGATCTGAAAAGTGGACAGTTTCCTTCATTTACTTGAGCAAATAATATTTTGGTCAGTTTTGCCACATTAAGGCAGAAGGAACGGCGACACGTCCTTCTCCGTCTTTGCGGCAGACATTATTATGTGCACAAACAATATTGAAATGTGGTTTTAAAAATTGGTTTTGAAGTGAGGTTTGTTCTCGGAGGGATGAAGCGCGAGGAACGAACCCCATGGGATGGGTGTCTGCACACGTTTCCCAGCACATCCATTCCCAGGTAAAGCCCTTCAAATGGAAGGTGTTGCTCCCAAGGTTTTGGTTAGGACCGGCTCAACCGAAGAGAGGCCTGCTTGACCAGCTTCTGCTGATGCCTCGACGCTTGGGCTTCGTCAATGGCTTGGCAAACTCTCTGAGAAGCAAAACAAACGGGGTTAGGATGTGCCAAATCATCACGAGAAAAAAAGGACAGTTTATTGGACATCTAAAGGAAGTGTCAACAAAGCTCTCCTGGTTGCAAACAGAAGCATCGGGGTAAAGAATCTCTGCGACATCAAGAGTATAATAGACATTAAATGCCCTGGTCACATGGAAGATATTTTTTCAAGACTTGGATTGACTGAAGATACGGAACGATATGTTGCTTACCTGTAACCGTGTTTCTTCGAGTGGTCATCTATGAAATGTGCATGTGTGCTATTCCCTGCGTCCACAGGTGCGCATTTCACAGACACCACGCTGAAGAATAATAGGTTGCTTACCTGTAACTGTGTTTCTTCGAGTGGTCATCTGTGAAATTCACACCTGTGGACGCAGGGAACACCACAGGTGTGTATTTCACAGAGACCACGGTCAAGAAACCCATCCTCCTCAACCAAGCGGCTTTGGGAAAAGAGTCACTTCAATCTTGGGGACACAACTTGGGCCATGAAAGCCTTACAGCGTTGTATTGTGTTGGTTTTACATTGAGCTGCTTTGAGTCTCTTTTTTAGAGAGAAAACATGGGATACAACAGCAATGAATAATAATAATAATAATAATAATAATAATAATAATAATAATAATAATAATTCTTCCATTTAACAGCGTTCCAGCCCTGAAGACTTGCTGTTGCTCATATCAGAAGCTATTTTTACCCTTAATATGAAGCAGCCTAAATGCAATCGCTACTAGTCCCAACTATATGGATGGGAACTTAAGCAAATACGTAAGCTGAATGCCAGACTAAACAAGCAGAGATGATGTCAAACAACTCTTACCTTTGCAGAGGCAGCATCGGAAAATTTAATGTTCTTCACTGACTCTTGTCCAGAACTCTCTCTTTTCTGAAACAGCCCTTGGTCCTGTTTAGGAAAATCAGCATCGGCAATAAGGCTCAACCTCAAGCAACTCTCTGGGGATGGTTTGGTAGAAGCCAGTTAAGATAAAGAATGAACTTAAGAATTTATTCTAACAATGTTAATGGGATAAATTCACCAAGTAAAAGGAAAAGAATATTCAACTATCTAACCCCCCAAAAATTGACTTAATTGCCCTACAAGAATCCCATATTATTGAAAAAAATGCAAAACATCTCATTCAAAAGAAAATTCTTCACTATTTATTTATTTATTTTATATTCTTCACTATTTATTTTGTTCTCCCACTTTCGATGTATTCACATTCTTAAGAAATAAATAAAAACTATATTGCAAAAAAAAAAAGATTCTACACAAAAACACCAATCTTGCCACCCAAAAAATGGGTGTGCGACTATTATGCAATGAAATGTAGTGAATCTGTCCGTTAACTTGCTTCATGACCAGCTGTTAGGCATTGTGGGAGTTGATGTCCAAAACACTTGGAGGGAGCACCAAAGTTTGCCAGACATGATCTCATGGGACGTGGGGGCGTTTCTTTTACCTTCACATAGACGTGCAGCACGTTGTTGCTCACGGCCGGTGGGCGCGTGAAGTCCTCGTACGAATAATCCCAGTCGGTGGTGATGTGTCCCAGGATCTCCACCTCCTTGATGAGCATCACTCTCCTTCGGAAGAGACAGAAGGGCAGCGGAGGAGTCATTTCATTTTCAGCATTTATATTCCGCCCTATATTCCACTCAGGGCGGATCACATTGCACACATAAAGGCAAACATTCAATGCCTTAACATAGAACAGAGACAGAGACAGATGCAGGCACGGGCTGGCCTCGAACTCATGACCTCTTGGTCAGAGTGATTTGTTGCAGCTGGCTGCTAACCAGCCTGCCCCACAGCCTCCGAGGGGAGAGAATATTGTTCCCCACCATTGAGTTGAAGGTACCTGTTGGTGACCACAACGTTGGCCTTCCTTCCTCCCGGAGCCGCGCAGTGGAAGCAGAAGCTCTCTCCCGCCAACTTCTTGATGTGAGAGTTCTGGAGTGGAAAAATGAATTGTTTACACCCAAGACATCACACCTCCGGCCGAAACGTCACCACTTGCAAGGCTTGGACCTGATTCTGGAGAAGGAAGTCTTCTCCAAGAGGCCATGGACACAATAGTCCTGTATAGAAAGGACATTATATTGCTGAGGCTCAGTGCCCAAACCTCTAGCATCTATTTCAAACCAGACACCAGAAACGAGGAGATTAAAATACACACTTCTTTCTTCACCTCTTACACATACCGTATATACTCGAGTATAAGCCGACCCAAATATAAGACAAGGCTCCTGATATTACCGCAAGAAAACTGGGAAAACATCGACTCACGTATCAGCCGAGAGCGGTACATTTCAAAAATAAAAATAGGTAGCAACAAAATTTACATTAAACGAGGCATCAGTAGATTAAATGTTTTTGAATATTTACATAAAACTCTAAGACAAGACTGTCCAACTCTGATTAAATCATTATTCTCATCTTCTTCAACGTAAATGCTCTTATGTATCCTTTTAATGATAATGGAGTAAAATAATAAATGTAATAACAATAATATCAGAGTGAAAAAATAAATGTATTAATAATAATAAAAGTAGAGTAAAATAAATGTAATAATAACAATAATAGAGTAAAATAATAAATGTAATAATAGCAATAATAGAGAAAAATAATGTAATAATGCCAATAATAATAGAGTAAAATAATAAATGTAATAATCCCAATAATAATAGAGAAAAATAATAAATGTACCTTATATACTCGAGTATAAGCCAACCAGGACGCTCACTCGAGTATAAGCCGAAGGGAGCTTTTTCAGTCCTAAAAAAGGGCTGAAAAACTCTGCTTATACTCGACTATATACAGTATCTTTCACACTTTTAAAACCCATTTCCCAACTTTCAGGCACTCTTTTACAAACATCCATTTTTCAAAAAAGGAAAATATAATGAATCTGTATTAATAACAACAACTTTATTCTTACAACCCGCCCTTCTTTTCATCAGTTTTATTTCCTGAAATACATTTCCAGGCGATATGTACATACAAAAAAAGTAGAACAACCTGTACAAAAAACTTTTGAATCTGCAACAAAACCTTCTGAATCTGCAACTGTACATGTTCGAGTGCAAATAGGCGCCGTCCAACCGCAGCATCGGACATTCTTTCTTTATTAAGTATTACTTTATTTTGAAGAGACAAAGTAGCCAAAAGGGTAAATATATGCTTTACTAACTTTTACAAAAATAAAAAGGCCAACACATACAATACAGACATGAATATAATTCAGTACAGGGCTAGTAATGATCCCAAGACACCTTGCGTGTATATATGAAGGTGAAGTAGACACTTGTAATAGCTTCTGTGTCAAGTTGTATTGTTTATTGTCTGAAACCAATCACATAATCAAACATTCTCAGGAGCCTTCTTTTGCCTTCCCTCTGCTCAACAACATGAAATCGTGTTCTAAAATTGTGCTGATATTATGATGGATCTTTTCAGTGATCAGTCAATATAGACCACGCATGGGCAAACTTGGGTCCCCCGTCTGGGTATTTTGGACTTCAACTCCCACCATTCCTAACAGCCTCAGCCCCTTCCTTTTGCCCCTCAGCCGCTTAAGTCTATTCTTCACTCCCTCCGTCCTCAAACCTAATCTGGCTTCTCGGGAAAACTCCCGTCTCACAAGGGAACTGAGAAGGCTGAGGAGGAAAAGGAAGGGGCCTGAGGTTGTTAGGAATGGTGGGAGTTGCACTCCAAAACACTTGGAAGGAAGGCCCAAGTTTGCCCAGGCCTGATATAGACACAAGAATGTATTAAGATTGCGAAGAACTCGCTCTTCCCGCTGGAGATATTGTGCTTAGTTACTGAAAGTTTGCAATAAGACAAATGAGACTTGAATTAGAGAATAAAGGCCTGTCTTCATCCCTGAAGGGATCAAAATATAAAGAAAATGCAGCATACTATAGTTGTATAAATTAGAAAGAATTGGCACGTAAAGAAAAAAATGCACTTTCCCCGCGTCTCTGGTTTCCAAATAGGAAATTATTTCTCCGAGCTTAAAACGTGAGCACCAGTGACACCTAATGGCTCCGCGGGAAAGAGGCCGAACGCAGTGGATCCCATTGGACCCTTTAATGTTAAGACAAACCAAAGGCAGAAAAGGACGACGGAAAGGAAAGAAACAGGAGACTCCGTTAGTCCAGCTGCTGCTGCGTTTGCATGAAGGGAGAGAGGAAGAGAGAAGAAGAAGAAGAAGAAGAACATTAGGAGCAGGAGTGATACGAGAAGTAACAGGAAGGAGACAGGCAGGAAACAACAACAACAATAATAATAATAATAATAATAAGTGTCTGATGTGTGATTCAATACAGCAGTCAGCAGAGTGTCTGCTGTGGACTCATCTTGTTGTGTTTCAAATAATAACAATAACAATAATAATAACACATCAAAAATACATAACACAGTCCTAGACACTTGGGAAGTGTTCGACTTGAGATTTTGTGATACGAAATCCAGCATATCTATCTTGTTTACTGTGTCATACAATAATAATAATAATAATAATAATAATAATAATAATAATAATAATAATGTCTTTAGTGTTGTCTGTCTCTGTCAGTCATATGATCCCTTTTGGAACATAGACCAACATCTCTTACAAAACATATAAACCCTTGAAACGTGTCTGAAGCTGCTCTGGGATCTCCTACCTCAAATAAGTCGTATCCCTCGGCTTCGGCCCTGTCGTACGGACGGATGATGCCGTCTTCGCAAATCAAGCGTGGCGGCCGCAGCCGGGACACCTCCTCTGTCGATTCAGCCACCCTGCGGGAAACACCCCAAGAAGAGAGAGGATCAATTTTCATGAATGCAAACGATACAGAACAGGCATGGGCTAACTTTGGCCCTCCTCCAGGTGTTTTGGACTCCAACTCCCACCATTCCTAACATCTTCAGTCCCTTCCTTTTTCTCCTCAGCCACTTAAGCGGAGTGAAGGATAGATTAATTAGGCATTCAGAAAGATTCTGTGAAAAGTCCTTGAAACCCAGGTGTGTGTGACACGATTTCATGGCTTCTTGGTCGGGTCTGGGTTTAAATTAAGTGATGTTTACTTGGTGTCTCAAGTCTATGTTGCTGAAGCGGCTGAGGCGGAAAAGAAAAGGGCCTGAGGCTGTTAGGAATGGTGGGAGTTGGAGTCCAAAACACCCGGAGGGCCTGTAGCTCTTTAGTGTGGGAGGAGTTGTAGTCATGTGATTGTACTGAGCATGTTCAGACACAGGACTCCATTTTGTTAGCAGTTTGTATCAGACTTTGGTGGAGCGGCTGAGGGGGAAAAGGAAAGGGCGTGAGGCTGTTAGGAATGGTGGGAGTTGAAGTCCAAAACCCCCGGAGGGCCTGTAGCTCTTTAGTGTGGGAGGAGTTGTAGTCATGTCATTGTACTGAGCATGTTCAGACACAGGACTCCATTTTGTTAGCAGTTTGTATCAGACCTCGGTGGAGCGGCTGAGGGGGAAAAGGAAGGGGGCTGAGGCTGTTAGGAATGGTGGGAGTTGCACTCCAAAACACTTGGAAGGAGGACCTGAGTTTGCCCAGGCCTGATATAGACACAAGAATGTATTAAGATTGCGAAGAACTCAACTCTTCCCACTGGAGATATTGTGCTTAGTTATTGAAAGTTTGCAATAAGACAAATGAGACTTGAATTAGAGAGTAAAGGCCTGTCCTCATCCCTGAAGGGATCAAAATATAAATACCAAACACCTGGAGGAGGGCCGAAGTCCGCCCATGCCTGTTATATAATGTAAGTCAGTACACAAAGCACAAGGGCAAAGCTGCCCCTCTCTTGGCCTCACCGCTGGATGCCTTGGAAGGTGCTGCTGGCCATGTCCACGATGCCCCCCGTGGGGCGGGCCACGACCCCCACCAGCCCCTTGCCGATGCCTTTGAAGAAGCCGGCCGCCCCTTCCTTCTTGGCACCTTCCGGAAGGAAGACAAGACACACAGAATCAGCATGGCATCCTCCCTCTCTACAATGAACAAGTCAGGCATTAAACCCATAATATAACATTAATAATAACCATAACAATAATAACAATAATAATACTTTATTTATATTCCGCTCCCCGAGAGGACTCAGAGCGGATTCCAACGACACAAAAGCACATTAACTGCCGGTGGTTTTATAACTTATTTTTAAGGAGTGGTTTTGATCTAGGTTTTTACATTATTTTTATTATCGTATGTAATCTTTGCTCACCTTCTACGGGCTTGGTGATTATTCCAGTCACTCCGCCGACAACCCCCTTAAGGAAAACCACAGCAATGGAGCAGAAAAGCAGAATGAGAAAAGTTTACATTTGTTTCATCTGCAACCCTATTTGGGGCCTCAAAATAATGTGCTCAGGGACAGTTCACAGACTCAGCCCCATCCAACACGCTAATAAGTATAAATGTAGCTTTTTTAAAAGACTGCAAAAAATACTACTCATCAAGAGAAACAAGCAACGTATTCAAAGGTTAACTGATATCCAGGCAGGGTACACAGGGCACAGGAAGGAATAAATTGCAATTAACCCAGATCTATCAAGAGCATATGATGTGCTGCTGTTAGTACAGGCATGGGCAAAGTTTGGTCCAAATGGCTCTGCAACTCATGTGAGGAACACAAAATTACCGGTTTTGCCACCCAAAAAAAATTGGGGTGCGATTATTATGCAATGAAATAATCAGATCCAAAATGACTCTGCAACTCTTATTACGAGGAACACAAAATTATCAATCTTGCCACCCAAAAAATAGGGGTGCGACTATTATGCTATGAAATGCAGTTAACCTGTCCGTTAACTTGCTTCATGACTGGCTGTTTGAAAATGTTTGAACTGAAGTCCAAAACAACTGGAAGGCTGAACTTTGCCCATGCCTATGTTAGTAGGTTGCCTTAATAGGATTTCTCCCATGAAAATTATAACTAGAAAAAAGGATCCAAAATGTCCCCCCAAAATATGAACTGAGGTGAATTTTCTGTGTCCCTGAGATGTGTTACTCCCTTGTTTAGCATCGGCAAGGACACCCGTGGAGAAGCGTAGGTCTCGTACCCGCAGCAGGCCCTTCCCTCCTTTGGCCAGGCTGTCCCCAAAGTCTTTGGGCTGGCGGCCCATCTCCTCCCTCCTCTTCTGCTGGTACTCCTTGTCCATCGTGATGGCCGCCAAGCCCTTCCCGACAGAGCCCGTGATGCGGGAGACCACGCCGGCCGCCCCCCCTGGCAAAAGAGGGGAAGAAAAGAGGGCGTGAGTGAAGCCCAACGGGTCGAGCAAAGAGAAGGTGACTCATGCCTTATGGAGAGAGAGAGAGAGAGAGAGAGAGAGAGAGAGAGAGAGAGAGAGAGGGGGGGGGTCTCAATGAGGCCTCCCCACAGGAATAGACATCTCCCGCTCTCAGCGTACCCACGGTGTGTCCCAGCAGACTCCGGACTCCGATCACAAAACCTTCGGCAAACTCCTCAGGACCTTGAACCGCTCCCTGGGGCAGAAAAGAGACCTTGTTTAGGACGCACACAACATGGACACTGTGAATGAGACTTGGGGCCCACTCTGCCGTTCTTCATGCAACAACGGTTGAATTGTTTAGGTCTTTATTTCTCATATCTCCGCCATTGAAGCCCCCCAGATGTGAAGGCATTCCTAACTAAAACACCCACTTGGTCCAACCACATCACCAGTGGCCCTTCCTACCTGGAAAGGCTCGTAGAAGAAGGCCTCCACCCCCTCGGAGAGGCCTCGGATCAAGCCAAAGGGGTTTCCCAGCACGTCCAGGCCCAGCACCAGCACATACATCTGCTTCAGGAACTAGAACAAAAGCCAGCGGGTGCAAATGAATGTTTGAAAAAAGAATAAGAATAAATACACATATCAAATGAAGCTATTGTAATGCTACATACAATACTCACAGCATCAATAATGTGCATTATTGAGTTTTTTTCCCATCTTAGGAACAATTTATAATCTGCACAATTACGATACATTCTGCTGCTTAAATACACATAAGTTCCCTTGGAAAGGAACAGGGAAAAAACCCCACAACTGGGTTGTTGTATGTTTTCCAGGCTGTATGGCCATGTTCCTGAAGTATTCTCTCCTGACGTCAGGAGAGAATGCTGCTTCTGGAACATGGCCATACAGCCTGGAAAACATACAACAACCCTGTGATCCTGGCCGTGAAAGCCTTCGTCAACACAACCCCACAACTTACTTGGTCTCTGTAATGGCCAATGACTCTCCACATCAGCTCGTCTCTTTTGTAAAACTGGTACTTGATTTCGAAGAAGGCGAGCCTGAAAAAAAGTATCACGTCAATGCCACGGAGAAGAAAAAAAGTCCCACATCCAGACCACTTCCGATCCCAAGACTTTTGGAGAAAGGAGACCCAACCTGCAAACGTTGACCCTTCCGGCTCAATACGGAAGCGGAAAGGGAGGTCAAGTAGGACTCACTTGAAGATGAGGTCGTCCACGTCGGTCAGCGTGGCCCCGATGCTCTTGAGGAGAAGGTTCACCGAGTGGATGGCGATCATCTCCCCCTTGGCCTGGTCCGAGGCCTCTCCTCCGGCGCCCAAAGAGAGGCTCAGGTGCAGCTGCGGAGACAGGAAAGAGGTTCAGAACACCTTGGAAACAAGTCCTGCAAAGGAGCCTTGTTCATCACAAAAGGACTAAAACGGAGGCGAAAGAGGTCCAGCGAGTAAGACCAAGTCCATACTCATTGTTTCCAGCAAATCATTACTAGTTTAGATCTCTGCATTCGACAAATGAAGGCCCCACTCTCTCTTGTCTGCTCCAAAATGTTGGGATGCACTGCCATGCATTACCCAATGGCCCAAAAACTTCCAGGGTCTCATTATCCAACCAAAGATGGAGCAAGGAGATGGTTCAACAGGTTTATTTGATCAAAACACACTGCCGGGTGGAGAAAAGAAAGTGCCACACAAAATTGAGACACAGTTCAGTTTTGTAAACACCTTGACTATGTGCACAATAATAATAATTATATACTGCGCCTCCATCTCCCCTGAGGAACTCGGGGCGGCTTACGAATATAAAACGAACATACAATAATATTAAATACCGAGAAACACGCAAATGAAAATTAAAAGGCATAAAATAAAGTCACAATCATTTGTAAAACACAAGTTGAAACGCAGCGATAAAATCATAAAATGAACTGGGCAAAAGTGTACTGAGTGAGACATAAACATGAAGACAGTTAAAGTGCTATAAGATCATGGGGAGAACCTTAAAATGGGGGTGAACCCTGAGACTATATATAAAAAATTAACTACTCTCAGGCTATTTTCTCCTATTTGTGCCTCATCTCTATCTCTTCTTTTTTGCTCCCTTCTGGCACCAGCTCTTAAAAGTATTCCTGCGCCTGCTATTGCTCAGTGCCGATTCCCCCTCCTGTGCCTGCTTGTTACTAGGCATTTCCCCTTGTCTGAACTCTGCTTTGGCTGGTAATTTTCCACAACTATCTCTGCAGTTGTGCCACTTTTATGCCGTAATCATGTGTCACTTATGTCTCCATTCCCAGTCTGAGACCCAAGCAAATGCTTGAGAAGGGTATTATTAAAAATAGAAAGTGCAAAAATGTGGGAAGATTTTACATAGACATCTTTAAAAAGCAAAACAAACCCAGGTGTCGAGTGACTCAGTTGCGATTAACCTTTCAACGCGCCTAGTTATAGCTGACAACCATGTTGCATCCATGACATGGATACAAGGACTTGTGAGCACCACGCATGGAAAGCAGGGCCCTGGCAGATGACGGGAGGATGTGGAACATGCATGTGGAGCTACGTGTCGACATACGATCTCAGCCCAAACATCCATATTGACAGGGCTTCGCATTAAGACAGCTCTTTGGGAAGCCTTCCACGGCCAACTCATTAAATGCCATGTGTCCCCTCCTGCCGAGTCACACGGGCGGCCAAGAAAAGCGGCCACGGAGATTCTCGAGGCACTCGATAATTGAATTTCTCTGTCCTTTCTTATGTAGGCGAAGGTCAGGACCAGACAAGCTCCTTTCTGGAGATCCCATAAAGAGATATTGTGTCTTGTATGTATATAATAATAATAATAATAATAATAATAATAATAATAATAATAATAAGAAGAAGAAGAAGAAGAAGAAGAAGAAGAAGGACCTCAAGATTGAATTTCAAAGACTCTGGCAGAAACCAGTGCAGGTGGTCCCGGTGGTGATTGGCACATTGGGTGCCATGCCAAAAGATCTCAGCCAGCATTTGGAAACAATAGACATTGACAAAATTACGATCTGCCAGCTGCAAAAGGCCACCCTGCTGGGATCTGCGCACATCATCCGAAAATACATCACACAGTCCTAGACACTTGGGAAGCGTTCGACTTGTGATTTTGTGATACGAAATCCAGCATGTCTATCTTGTTTGCTGTGTCATAAAATAATAATAATAATAATAATAATAATAATAATAATAATAATAATAATAACTATTTTTATACCCCGCCTCTATCTCCCCAAAGGGGACTCAGGGCGGCTGACATGGGGCCAAGCCCGAATGAAAACAATAGCAATATAAAACACAACAATAGACAGGAGACATGCACAATTATAAAAATGTAAACATTACCCAATTAAAAAATGACAAAAACTAATAAAAACATGGATTAAGACGGAGAGGTTGTAAAAGTAGACTGGGTAAGGTGCACCATATACATATTGTAAACACGAGGTGACTGATAAAGTGCTGCAAATTCTTGTATATTATGTTGTTTTACTATAATTGCTTGGGCTTGGCCCCATGTAAACCGCCCCGAGTCCCTTCGGGGAGATGGAGACAGGGTACAAAAATAAATTTATTATTATTTAATAATAATTAATTATATATACATTTTTAAGGTTTTTATAATGTGTTTTAACAATGTTATTGATGGATCTATTTATATTGTTTTGTTTTTATGATTGTATTTTGGGCATTAAATTTTGCCAATTTTTGTAAGCCGCCCTGAGTCCCCTCGGGTGAGAAGGGTGGGGTATAAATGTTGTAAATACATAAATAAGTTATTATTATTATTATATTATTATTATTACTACTACTACTACTATACACACTTGATGACTTATGTGGAATGGGTTATAAAAGGAGAAGCCAACACAAGTATCTTACAGGAATTAAGAAAACTGTGTTCATGGTTAAAGATAATACTACAGAATAAATATGTGGTCGGAGGGAGGGATGAGGGGTGGGAACAGGCCTACTAAGAACCGTATTTCTTTGACTACAAGACACCAACAACCCTCATTTCAGGAATAACAAGAACAGCAAAAAATGCACCAAGATACACCTATGATTCTAAGATGTAGCTCATTCTTAGAGATATTTGTATAGGAGGGAAAGTGTGTTTTAGAATGAAAGAAATACAATGGATGTGAGATGCTGCCAGGTGAGACGCAGCTCCGCTGTTAAAATACTCAAACTTGAATTTAGCCCGGCTTCCCACAAATTACTTTGAAGGAACCCCAGGGATATTCCCTTCCACCTAGTTAGGCATCTAATGGAGGGAGAAATCTAAATTTGCCGGAGCCACGGAGACTCTCGGCCGGGATCTCCCTCCTGGGCAAGCTGTTCGTTGTCAACACGGAAAGCGAGGACAAGGACACGGAGAGAAGAAGAAAGAAAGGAAGGGAAAACAATGGCTGTCGTGTCGTTTAACTACGCAAAGCATCAACAGGAAGACAAAATAACAACACCCAGGACAAATATTGATTTACATGGGATTCTCGAGCACTGTTGCTCTACAAACTCTCCTGCCGTCATGCGGCTGGAAGACATAACGAAGGATCGTTTCATCCTTTTATTATGAGGATTTTTCATTAATATTATTGTTGTTGTTGCTGTTGTTGTTGTTATTGTTGAGAGGTGGGTCATACATTTACTATTAGGTAAAAGTAAAGGTTTTATTTATTTATTTATTAGCGACATTTATATCCCGCCCTTCTCACCCCAAAGGGGACTCAGGGCGGTTTACAAGTACAGTAGAGTCTCGCTTATCCAACATAAAAGGGCCGGTAGAATGTTGGATAAGCGAATATGTTGGATAATAAGGAGGGATTAAGGAAAAGCCTATTAAACATCAAATTAGGTTATGATTTTACAAATTAAGCACCAAAACATCATGTTAGACAACAAATTTGACAGAAAAAGTAGTTCAATACACAGTAATGCTATTTAGTAATTACTGTATTTATTAATTTAGTACCAAAATATCACGATGTATTGAAAATATTGACTACAAAAATGCATTGGATAATCCAGAACGTCGGATAAGTGAGTGTTGGATAAGTGAGACTCTACTGTATATATACATACAATATATTATATTATACGACTATATTGCAATATTATTAGTAATATTGCATGTCAATAAATATTATAATTGTGAATTATAAGGTTACCCCCTTGACATTAAGTCATGGAGTGCTGTTACCTTCCCACCGGAGCAGTACCTATTCATCTACTCACATTTGAATGTTTTCGAACGACTAGGTTGACAGAAGTTGAGGCTAACAGCGGGAGCTCACCCCGCTCCCTAGATTCAAACCGCTGACCTTTCATTCAGCAAGTCAGCAGTTTAACCCACTGCGTCACCAACATTTATTATTATTATTATTATTCCATAAAAGTTCCCTTTTGAATGTACCTTCAGTGGCGAAATGTGGAAGTGCTCGAAGAAACTCAGCGGGGAAATATCCGTCAGGGAAGACTCCATCAGCTGCGTGTTCAGCGCATCAACGTCCTTCTGAATCAGCTTCATCTGTTCAAATATATTTGGAAAAACAATCACTGAATCGCTGCCATTTTCAGATGTGAGTTGAGCCATTTGCAACATTTGCATATCGACGTTCGTCTCGAGGTTGTTTCCGAGAAGGTTCCCCCTCGTGCCTCAAATTACGGCATTTATTCCAATTCAATCACACTTAATCCCCTCAATCTCCTAGGCATCCTTCACTGGGTTCCTTTCAAAAGATGATTTGCATCAAAAACAAAAAACATCAGCTCATTCTAGAGGTTAAACGGTGTGCAGCGATTTTACTTAAGCACTCAGCAAAACAAAAATGCAAAGGAAGAAACGACTTTCCAAAAAAACTAGAACAGAAAAATAATCCTGAATCGAAAAATAATTGCCACAGAGAACTGCTGCAGTAATTTTACCTTTCCTGCCGAGGCGGTACCTATTGATCTACTCACACTGCATGCTTTTGAACTGCTAGGTTGGCAGAAGCTAGGGCTGACAGCGGGAGCTCACCCTGACTTGCGGCTTTGAACTGCGAACCCTCCGGTCAGCAGATTTACTGCAGATAGTGGATTAACCCGATGTGCTACCGTAGCCCCTATACATGGGCTGTGTCTTAGCCGGATAATAATAATAATAGTAATCATCATCATCATCATCATCATCATCATCATCTACCCTTTGTTTGTCAGCTTCTGGGTCTGTTGCTGGAGTGAAAAGTCCCATAATGGCTCCTAGGAATCCCTGGTCTATTTTCAAAGCCATCTCCTGGATGAGGACCATGAAATACCTAAAAGAAAAAATGGGAAACGTTTTTAATTAATGCCCGCCTGCTTTTATGAATTGCCATCATTAGAAAAGGGAAAGAATTCTTAGAGTTAAAGGGGAATTAATACATAGAGGACAAGGCTACCAATGGTAACCGATAATTGTTTTATGCAATAATAATAATAATAATAATAATAATAATAATAATAATAATAATAATACAATGCAATAATAATAATAGTAATAAAATAGTAATAATAATATAATGCAATAATAATAATAAAGAATTCTTAGAGTTAGAGGGGAATTAATACATGGAGGTTAAGGCTACCAATAGTAACTGATAATGGTTTTATGCAATAATAATAATCATCATAATAATATGCAATAATAATAATGGTAATAAAATTGAAATAATAATGTAATGCAATAATAATAATATGTGCATTATCCACCTCTGCTTGCACCTCAAAGCTAGGTACAACATTGATTTAGGATATAAATATGATCAATACATTCATAGAGAGATGAGTATGGTTTGGGTTCCAGACTTACTTGAACTGCATTACTTTGCTGTATTCGTTGAAGCGAATGATGACGCTGACGTCGATGAAAGGCTTTGGTTCTATTGAGGGAGATTAAGATTGGAAATAATTACCTATATATTATATATTATATTATATTATATATATATTACCTATATATTATTATTAATAATTACCTATATATTATTACCTGAATCTAGTGCAACTGATTTGGGAGGGGCCACGGGGTGAAACACAACAGGAAACATGGAGCCGGGCAGCTGGTTATCCACCTTTGAAGGGAACAGAATAATAATAATAATAATAATAATAATAATAATAATAATAATAATAATAATAATAATATCAGAAATACCAATTTTTGCAGAATTGTTTTGTAGAGCCAAGTTCGAACCAATTGCTGAGTGCTTTCTGGTTCTGAACATGTGCGCTTTCTGAAGTTATAATGAGGCAAAGTTTCCTCCAAGGCGGTTTGAGTTTGCCTTCTTCTGAGGCTGAGAGAGCATGACTATGTTCGCAACACAAGGCTATTGTAAAGAGTATTGTACCTGGAGCCAGTAGAGCTGTGCGCGGAGGCTCTTCTGGTGTCGCGACTGCTTGAACTCAATCTGGATCCCGGAGAGGAAGTCCCGCTTGATGCTGCACCGGAGCGGGAGGCGCATCTCCATCGGCGTCTTGCTGAAATTGACCTGAACATGTGCGCAAGGTTACCATATGGGTGATCGTAACGCATAAAGGCTTGTGTTGACATCTTATGTTGACATGTGTCAAATGCTTATATGTGTCTCTTCTGGTTGTATGTTGGACAAAATATATGTTATAACCCTTCCCCCAAACCTTGGAGAGTGGCAGATAAGAAATAATAGTCATAATAATCATAATAATAACAATTATTGTTATACCCTGGACAGCGACCCTATCACTATCATTATTATTATTTATTTGATTTTTGGGGCAGCATGATTTTAATTGATTGTCAGGTTTTTAATATTATTGGATGCATTTTTTGTCAATATTTTAAATATATGTCTGATTGTGTTTTGTAAGCAGTGAATAAGTGCCTGTGTAAGCTGCCTTGAGTATCCTTCGGGGTGGAGAAAGGCAGGATAAAAATGGGGTAAATTTATTATTATTATTATTATTATTATTATTATTATTATTTATTGTATATACATGTAATATTAATAATAATATTATGATGTAATACAATGTAATAATAATTATAATTTGCTATTATAATTGTATATTTATATTACATGCAATATTACTAATAATATTGCAATATAGTCGTATAATATAATATATTGTATGTATATATACTTGTAAACCGCCCTGAGTCCCCTTTGGCGTGAGAAGGGCAGGATATACATGTCGCTAATAAATAAATAAATTATTATTATTATTATTATTATTATTATTATTACATGTCTCGATATGCTATCTCATGAGGTTGAATGTTTACTGTAGTTGTTTTTCTTAATCTGTTTATCCTACTATGCTTATATTACTGATGTAGTCTGACTGTTGTTTATATGATTTTAATATGTTGTAAGCCGCACTGGGTCCCGTGAGGGAGACAAGTGGGATATAAATAAGGAATTATTATTATTATTATTATTATTATTATTATTATTATTATTATTATTATTATTATTATCATTATTATTACTGTCATCACCACTACCACCACCACCATCTTAGCTCTATATCCAAAAAATGTTAGGACAAAAGTACAACATAATCCCTTGAAAAGTTTCAAAGCATTGAAACTGAATATTATGTTTATATTACTGATGTACTCTGACGGTTGTTTATGTGATTTTAATATATTGTAAGCTGCTTTGGGTCCCGTGAGGGAGAAAAGCGGGATATAAATAAGGAATTATTATTATTATTATCACCACCACCACAACCAACACCATCTTAGCTCTATATCCAAAAAGTATTAGGACAAAAGTACAACATAATCCCTTGAAAAGTTTCAAAGTATTGAAACTGAATATTATGTTTATATTACTGATGTACTCTGACTGTTGTTTATGTGATTTTAATATATTGTAAGCTGCTTTGGGTCCCGTGAGGGAGAAAAGCGGGATATAAATAAGGAATTATTATTATTATTATCATCACCACCACCACAACCAACACCATCTTAGCTCTATATCCAATAAATGTTAGGACAAAAGTACAACATAATCCCTTGAAAAGTTTCAAAGTATTGAATCTGAAGGGTAATCTATGGTCAAGTAACGGACGTGAAATCTTTTAGAGGGTCTCGCTGTCCCCGACGTACCTCGAGGTTGCCCTCGATCCTGACCCAGGCCTCGGCCCCTCCGCCGGAGAGGTGCTTCTGGTAGGCGTTCTCCAGGAGGCCGATCTGCTTCTGGCTGAACGGCTTCCACCGCAGCTTTGGCTTCCATTCCCAGACGATGCCGGAACTGCGAGAAAGGAAAAAGGGTCGGAGGAAAGAGCTTGGCATCTGAGGAGCAGCAGGGACAGAAAGGAGGGGACCATGAGAGTGAACACAATCTGGCCCCAAGGACAACCCAGACCCCAAGCGGCCTTTGTGTGTTGCTCGCTGGGCCGGACCTGGTGATGCCGACGTAGGAGATCTCCTGCTTGTTGTGGTTGTTGACCAGGGAGAGGCCCAGGCTGTGGAGGGCCAGGCTGACCTCCTGCTCGGGCTGCTCCAGCTCCTCCGCCTGCCGGGCCTTGGACACCAGCGCCACGTCCTCCGTGAAGAGCAGCACCCGCTGACGCCCGTCCAGGAAGGAGACCCAGTGGATCTGCGTGTTGGAGTTGTAGGGGAACTGCCCACAGTCGTCCTGCGTGGAGGAGGCGCCAGAGAGAGAGAGAGAGATGCGTGGCAGCGCGGGCGCAAAACACACCCAAGCAAACACGGGATGGAGACAGATATCTGACTAAAGCCCATCCTCCAGCCACAGGGGGAGTTGCTGTTTCATCGTCCACTGTGACACCGAGTCCTTGATGGAGTACTTCCGCTTCCACGCATAAAGTGGCACCTAAATTTCCTACTCGACAGATGCAACTGTCTTTCGAGCTGCTTAGGTCAACAATGAGCTAGGCTATTAATGGTCGGGAGCTCAGTCCGACCTGGGCTGGCTTCGAACTCATTCTGTTATTAAAATCTTTACTGTTATCCAGTATTAACGAATTTAAGTTTAACCTATTTATTTATTTATTTATTACAATATTTATATCCCGCCCTTCTCACCCAACAGGGGACTCAGGGTGGCTTACAATAAAACACACATATAAAAACTGTACAATACACTATAAATCAGTTAAAAAAATTAACTTACATAAAACATTCATAAAACGCATTATAAAATACAGATAGGCGTGCTCAAGTTTAAAAGACATGGTTTCATAATGTTGTATGTTTTAATAATCTGTATTTGTCACTTTATTTTAGCTGGATCATTTGTTTTATATTTGTATAGAATATACAAATATAAAAAATATGCATTTTCAGATTTCCATTCCCCTTAAATTGGCCCATGGCCTATGGTGCTTGACCATGGGTTGGGATTACTGTCTATGTTTTAAGTTATTTTAACTTTTGTAATATGTGTTATTATATTGCGGTTTTATTGTGTTACTGTTTCTATTGATGTAATACTGTTTTGGGCTTGTCCCAGTGTAAGCCGCCACGAGTCCTTCGGGAGATGGAGCGGTGTATAAATAAAGTTTTATTATTATTATTATTACAGCTGGCTATTAACCAGCGGCGCCACAGCCCGGCCTATTAAGGTCTGGCAAGCCTGAAGACACTATCTTAAAACCGAAGCCTGAAAATGGCATGATGAAGGAAGTGAAGAATTCATGAACAGTGGCGTGAAAAGTGCTAATGAAAATTTCAGAACTGACCTGGTGTAGACAACGCTTGTTTACGTAGTCGGAAACAATGACTCTTTACATTAAGGAAGTCAAATAATTTGAGGAAGTTAAACAACATCTGCTCCAGAACTGAAGAAGCTCCAGCAATGGATTCAAGAGCGTTTGGAGGTTCAAGAAGGATTCGTGACCAAAACTCTTACGAACGCAGCGTACCTTGAGGAGGTCGTCTTCCCCAAAGTTCTGCGCATAGGCCCAGCTGAGTTTCCTGACTCCGGTGGGGTCTGCCCACGCAAAGAGGCACACCTCCCTCGGCTTGAGCTCCACCTCTTCTTGGCAGCCGCTGCACCAAGAAAAACCACCACGACAGTGACATGGATGCAGAGATTGCACCTCCGATATGACCGACTAAGTGTGAACTAAGGTGGAGAACAACAAGGGTTCCCTCCCTGATAGCTACCAAGTACATCAAGGGAACTATTAATTGCATAGAGAAGCTGATGAAGGAACACAACCTACAAACTATCTACAGAGGCACCAAGGAAATCCTACGTTCAGCAAAGGACACGAGGGATCCTCCCACCTCTGCAGGAGTCTACCGTATACCATGTCAAGGTAATGGCTAAATGTAGTGAAATGTTTAATTCATTGTTGCAATGCAAGTGTGTGGATTTGTTTTCAGTAAGCATTCCAGTGCTGAAGTAGTTAATCGCACAGAGCAATGATTTACTGCCTAGAAGGGAACTTCCGCTTTTTGTATATGTAGAAGAAAGACATGTCACAAGCAATGGAATTTGTGGAGGAGTTATTCACGGATAAGGGTTCTTTCTAGTCACCATTATTCTCTCTGTCGGAGCAACATATGTGCCAGCAGCTCTGGTTGTTTTTCTTTGGAATATAGCTGTGTAAATAAAGATTTATAGCCGCCGGGATTGGCAGATAAAACAGCTATGCAGTCTCGCTTGTTTGTGCTGCTAAGCAGATGCTAAGTGGCCTAACGGAGGGGAATATTGAGACGGAAGTCTGTAAGTGTCTCAGTTCATCCACCTCACATCCATCATCCAGGACAATTTTCCTGACATACCATGCAGCTGTGGACAAATCTATAGGAACCACCAAACGCAAAGCGTAACCCAACCTGCGTCTGAGGCTGAAAGTCAAGCCCTTCCCATCCAAAAGGTGGGAGAAAACTCCCTCATGTACCTCTGCTTGTATTTCAGTGCGACCCACGGGGTGTGGTTGATGATCAAGGCCGGCGCGGCGCCCTCGTGGTAGTCGGAGAAGGTGATGACGACGGAGTGCTCGGAGACATTCACATCCACTAGGATACCTGTATTCTGCGGAAAAGAAAGGAGGCGTCGGTAAAAAGGCTGAACAGGGAATAGGGTTACAGCCTGTGTTGGACGGGGTCGCACTCCCCCTGAAGACACAGGTTCGCAGTCTGGGGGTTCTCCTGGACTCATCGCTGAGCCTGGAGCCCCAGGTCTCGGCGGTGGCCAGGGGAGCCCTTGCACAACTAAGACTTGTGCGCCAGCTGCGCCCGTTCCTTGGGAGGTCTGACTTGGCCACGGTGGTCCACGCTCTGGTTACATCCCGTTTGGACTACTGCAACGCTCTCTACGTGGGGCTGCCTTTGAAGACGGCCCGGAAGCTCCAATTAGTACAACGGGCGGCAGCCAGATTAATAACTGGGGCGGCTTATAGGGAGCGTACCACCTCCCTACTTAGCCAGCTCCACTGGCTGCCGATATGCTACCGAGCCCAATTCAAAGTGCTGGTTTTGACCTATAAAGCCCTAAACGGTTCTGGCCCAATCTACTTGTCCGAACGTATCTCCTCCTATGAGCCAGGAAGATCCCTAAGGTCATCTGGAGAGGCCCTGCTCTCGGTCCCGCCTGCCTCACAGGCACGGCTGGTGGGGACGAGGGACAGGGCCTTCCTTCTCGGTGGTGGCTCCCCACTCGGCTGTGGAACACCCTCCCCAGAGAAATACGGCAAGCCCCAACCCTTTTGAGTTTTAGAAAAGCCCTGAAAACATGGCTATGTGCCCAGGCTTTTGAAGATTAAACGATAATGACGACCCGGACTGATTTACGGCTACAGCACGAGGATTTTGGAGGAATGGATTTTAATCATATGTTTTTATACTTTTTATATTGTTTTAATTGTTTTATTGGATTTTTATAGCTGTTTTAATTATGTATAGGCATCGAATTGTTGCCAATTTTGTACGCCGCCCTGAGTCCCTTCGGGTGAGAAGGGCGGGATATAAATGTTGGAAATAAATAAATAAATAAATAAATAAATAAAATCTATCCCAGGCACAGGCCAACTCCGGCCCTCCCTCCAGGTGTTTTGGACTTCAACTCCCAGCATTCCTAACAGCCAGTAGGCTGTTAGGAATGCTGGGAGTTGAAGTCCAAAACACCTGGAGGGAGGGCCGGAGTTGGCCCATGCCAATGTCCAGAGAAGTAGAAGCAAGACCCGCCCGCCGTTAACAGTCTGCAAAACCAGAATCAGGAAATAACCTCACCAGTTCTTCCAGGCTGAGCAACGTCCCGTTATCCTGCCGGTTGTAGAAGAAGGTTTTGGAAACGCGGTCGCAGCCGACCACCCGAAGGCACAGCTTGCCAGACAGGTTCTCTGGCCAGAATGGGAGGCACTGGGGGTCGAAAGGACAGAAATCTGTATTGAAATTTATTTATTTATTTACAGTATTTATATTTTGGTCACAGGGGGAGCTGCCGCTTCACCAGCCACTTGTGACACCGAGTCCTTGATGGAGTACTTCCTCATTCTTTTTTTTAAAAAAAAAATTTTTATTCAAGTTTAACATTTGTGTTCCTCATTCTTCAGCACGGTGCTGGACGTTTTTATAGTGGCGTAAATTAGTTACATTAGCCTCCCCGCACAAAGCGGTACCTAAATTTCCTACTCGACAGATGCATCTGTCTTTCGAGCTGCTTAGGTCAATAGCAAGCTAGGCTATTAATGGTCGGGAGCTCACTCCGACCCAGGCTGGATTCGAACTCTAGCATTCAGAGCAATGAATGAACATTGGTTTCGCAGACAATACACAGCAGATAGATTCAAATGCTACGTGTACCTCTGAAGACGAAAAGTAGCTCCACTTGTTGGTAGGCATGGAGCCATCCGCTCCCATCTCGCCCACTTCCAGCTCCAAGGAGGACTTGTTTGCAATGGTGTAGAAGGGGGTCAGGGTGACGATCCGGGTCAGGTTGAAGCTGCTCATCTTGATGCTCACGCCGACCTGGAACAGAGGAGGATTAACAGGTATATCCACACTGGACTCCAGGCGTGTGGTAAACATCATATTAGCGTTGGAAGAGTGAGAGGATCACCAGAAAGTCCATGGAGCTGGCCGGGCATTTCACGCATCCGTAACTTCCGACGGTGTCCAGAGAGAAACTGTTGGACCAGGTGCTGGTCGAGATGCTCAACTGGATCTTCAAGGAGCGAGAAAGGAAGGAAGGTATCAACAAACAGAAATTTTTGAAATACAGTAGAGTCTCACTTATCCAACACTCGCTTATCCAACGTTCTGGATTATCCAACGCATTTTTGTAGTCGATGTTTTCAATAATTACTACATAGCATTATTTCGTATTGAACTACTTTTTCTGTCAAATTTGTTGTAAAACATGATGTTTGGGTGCTTAATTTGTGAAATCATAATTTAATTTGATGCTTAATAGGCTTTTCCTTAATCCCTCCTTATTATCCAACATATTCGCTTATCCAACGTTCTGCCGGCCCGTTTATGTTGGATAAGTGAGACTCTACTGTAATGAACATAGACAAATTAACATATTTATTATCAAACACTCAAGGAAAACCAAGAAAACAAACAAATTGGGAAATAATTAAAAATTATCTAAGAAACAAAAAATGTAAGATAATAATATGAAGAAGACTCAGTGAAGAATGATTGAATAAAGAATCGTCCCAGACTATGTAAATAAAGCGGTAGTGAGTAAATAAGGGAAACAAAGATGTATTATATATAGAAAGAAAAGTTTGCAAAGCACCACACAATAGAGGGAAGTCAATTTTAATATGACTGTATTGCAAGTGGATAGATGTTGTGTTTGTAGGGATGACTTAGGCCCTATTTTTGGGGGGGGGTTTTGTTGTTTTGTTTTTGTTTTTTGTTCTTTCTTCTCTCTTCTTTTTTTTATTATTATCTTTTCCTTTTCTTTTTTGTCATTTCTTTATTCTTTTCTTTTGTATGCACAATGGGATGGTATGTAAGTATGTCTCTCACTTATGTTACATGTTTATTCAATAAAAAAATTTTTTTAAAAAAAACCCAGAAATTAAAACCAGATAAAACCCAGAAGTAACAAGGATTAATCGCAGAGCAAGACTCCCCAAGGTACGTGGTTCCCTCCTACGGGAAGCCCGGTGGGGGCCTTACTTTGTTCTTGCTGAAGATGTTCTTCTTCTTGAAGGAGAACAAGACGATGTCCCGATAGTCGGCCGGGTGCTTGACGTGGACGTCCTCCGCCCGGTACTGGAGGACGCGGGAGGTCTTGTTGATGATCCAGTAGGGGCTGTAGACCGAGAGGACCACGCGGCCCCCCACCCGCCGCACGTGGAGGTAGACGTCCACCGTCGCGGCCTCGGCGGAGTCGGAGGTGAAGCGCACCGGGAAGAACTCGGGCAGCGCGTCCGAGAGGCGGAAGTGTCCGCTCCAGTCCCTCCCCTGGTACTTGCACAGGACCAGCTCCATGATCTCCCCACTCAGCGTGGCCTGCAGGACGTCGGACGTGCTCCCTTCCGCAAGCTCGTGGGATTCTGCCGTTCGCTTAAGAGGAACAAAACACTGGGTAACACACAAATTTCCCTATGTATTATCCCCCTGAAGCTGAATGAACGAGACGCACCTCCAGGAGGTATCGCAAGGAGTAGGGCAGCAGGTTCCGGAGAGTGAGGGGCGGGTGCAGGTGGAGGATGTAGGCCGGGTCCCAGTCCTCCCCGTTGGTGGCCAGGAAGCTCAGGGCGTCGGGCACAGCCGTGGAGTTCACCACCAGCGGCAGGAAGCTGGCCTCGCTGGCCGGGCACTGCAGCACACAGCGCACCTCGCGGCTCCGGTGCAGCTCCTCCCGCCAGGAGATGAAGGTGCGGGAGGGCTCGTACCGGCCCTTTAAGACCCCCGTCGGCTGCACAAAGAGCTGGCACCTGGACCCCAAAGTCAGAGAAGAGAACATGAGGAGGGGACCCTTCCCAAAGACAGCAGTGTCTGCAATAGAAAGGGAGGGAAAACGCTTCACCTGTACGAATCTAACGGGACGTGGAATTCCTCCTCCGGCTTGGAGACCCCGATGGGCTCCAGCAGCCTCCCCTCCCGCACAAATTTGTAAACGATAAACGGAACAGAGAAGTGGTTCTTAATCTGAAATTCACAAAAGAGCAAACACGCTTTACGAGGAAGCGAACAGAAGGAAGGAAGCTTTGTTTGCATCCCGACACATCTCCCAAAAGGGCTCGGAGTGGCTTACAGCAACAACAACAACAAGAACAACAACAAGAACATTTTATTTGTATCCCGCCCTATCTCCCAAAGGAATTCAGAGTGGCTTACAACAACAACAACACTTTTTTTGTATCCTGCCCTATCTCTCAAAGGGACTCGGAGTGGCTAACAACAACAATACTTTATTTGTATCCCGCCCTATCTCCCAAAGGAATTTAGAGTGGCTTACAACAATAACAACAACAACACTTTATTTTTAACCTGCCCCATCTCCTAAAGGGATTCAGAGCGGTTTACAACAACAACAATAGCAATAATACTTTATTTGTATCCTGCCTTATCTCCCCATAGGGACTTAGAGTGGCTTACAACAACGACAACAACAAAAACACTTTATTTGTATCCTGCCCCATCTCCTAAAGGGATTCAGAGCGGCTTACAACAACAACAACATTAACAATAATTTCTTTGTATACCGCCCTATCATCCCGTGGGGACTCAGGAACCCAATAACATATAAATAATAATAAAACACATAACAAGGCAAACAATTTAAATCACCAGAAATGAAACGAGTCAAAGCACGCACCTATTAAAAGTTGCAGCCACTTACCTGCAGCGGGGAGCGTATGGTGATCACTTTGTTCCCTTCTTCTGCGTCGATCTGCACCACGACGGAGTCCGAATGGTCGAGCTGGGGGGCTCTGACGTTGTACAGCCTTCTGCCCGGCTTCGCAATGGGCACGTTGGCCACTTCGGTGTATCCCTCCGGCCCTGAAAGATACCACCAGGTGCCACTTCAGTGCAATGTCGATGCAATGTAGGTAATGATGGATGTTGACTTAGTGTATCGAAAGCGCCTCTTGGTCCCAGGATGCCGTGGGCTCCTTCCCGCCCGGCCCGGCCCTTGGGCCTCTCCCGCAGGCCTTACCGAAGCTCAGGGTGAAGAGGGAGCTCTCCTGGCGGTAGAAGGCCGAGAGCTTTCCCCTGCGCTGGGGCTCCAGGGCGGCGTAGTCCAGCTCCAGGGTCTCCCCCACCCGGACGTCGTGGATGTCCTCTCCCGCGGCCGAGCCGATGACCTGGAGGCTGCGGCAGGTGTGGGCCTTGAGCGGGAGGCCCAGGGCGTTCTTCAGCGTGAAGGGGGCCCGGTCCTTGAGGGTGTAGTCGTAGGTGGAGCCCGCCCCCTCCGAGAAGCCCTAGCGGAAAAGAGAATGCTGACACAAGACTGCAAAACAGATCAGCTCCAACTCAATCACAGCATGGAAGACGGACTCTGCATCTTTGCCTCCAAAGCTCTAAATTCTTTACAGCCACATGGCACATCACGCTCTGCTTGCTGTGAGCTGAATGCTCAACTATAACTATCTTGTTTTGCATATTTTGGATGCTCTGCTATTTTGGGTAGTTTTTCTAACCCAAGAAAATCCTAACAGGAAGGGTTATGGGCCCAGTATCCTAACAATTAGCATGTTTGCCTCCTAAGCTCTAAATTCTTTACAGCCACATGGCACATCACGTTCTGCTTGCTGTGAGCTCAATGCTCAACTATAAGTATCTTGTTTTGCATATTTTGGATGCTCTGCTATTTTGGGTAATTCTTCTAACACCCAGAAAATCCTAACAGAAAGGGTTATGGGCCCAGTATCCTAACAATTAGCATGTTTGCCTCCTAAGCTCTAAATTCTTTACAGCCACATGGCACATCACGTTCTGCTTGCTGTGAGCTGAATGCTCAACTATAAGTATCTTGTTTTGCATATTTTGGATGCTCTGCTATTTTGGGTGGTTCTTCTAACCCGAGAAAATCCTAATAGAAAGGGTTATGGGCCCAGTATCCTAACAATTTGCATGTTTGCCTCCTAAGCTCTAAATTCTTTACAGCCACATAGTAATTCATGCTCTGCTTGCTGTGAGCTGAATGCTCAACTGTAATATATATATATATAACAATGCTACCCTCACGTTGGAAGAAATTGATCGTTAGGATAAAGGCATTGTAGCGCAAGCGTGCAAAGAGAGCCTCCTAACGAAACCCAGAGTGGGATTACCTTGGCGAGATTGTCGAAGACAGCGAGGGAGGCCTTGGAGATGGTGATGTTCATGGTGTCCTTGGAAGAGATGTGAACGGCGCTCTGCGGTTCGGGCAAGACGACAAAGTCGTCCCCGGGAAGCAACCCTCCCCGCTCTTGCTCTGGGTTCGTCTTCATCTGAAACGGAGCGGCAACGCATCAGAACAACGGCTCTCTCCGAAGCCAATTTCAAGCATACCGTTAACTTCATATCGCTAGAAAAAGAGACTTTGCAAGCACAAACTCAGGACGAATAAATGTGCACTTGAGACATTTCAGGAATTAACCTAGTACTTCAATAATTAGAGAAAATTGCACTCATGTCAAAGCACATATGACTTTTTATCGAACTGAAACACAACAGTTTAATAATGTTCTTTGACACAGGGTTTTAATTATAATATTGTTTGTGCTCTTGCTGTACAAACTTGTTAGTCTACACAGTAGGAGACCAGCTGGAATTTGAAAAGGAAATTAGATGCGGTTGTATCGCTGCAAAATAAAAATCAGCAATGAGAAATCTTTTTCCTGCAGAAATAGCAGTTTGAAGAAAATATTTGATTTTGTAAAATGTTTGCTTACTTCTAGCTTTAGTTTCCACTGCCGTTTCTCCTTCTCCGTTCGCTCAATAAGGGGCTCCCAAACGGCATAGGTTTCGTTGTAATAATGGACCTGGAATAATAAGATAACAATAATAAAAGATAATAATAATAATAATAATAATAATAAACACAAATGAATAGTAAATAGTAATAATAAATAATAAAAAAGAAGATAAATAGTAATGGTAAATAATAATAAATGGTAAATAGTAATGAACAGTAAATAGTAACAACTATTAATAAAATAGTAAATAAATATTAATAGTAAATAGTGATACATGGTTATTATTAATAGCAACGATAACAATAATAATCCTCTCCTTTGGGAGAGATAATGAGTGGTATAAACAAATATCTATCTGTCTGCAGGTATACTTAAAAATATACCTTCTCCGACTTACATACACATTCATCTTAAGAACAAACCTACAGAACCCATCTTGTTCGTAACTTGGGGACTGTGTGTATATGTAAAACTAATATCAAATATAATATCAAATATCAATAAAAATAATATCAAAAAATAATATTTATTTATAATAATAAATAGTAAACAATAATCAATAGTAAACAGTAATAATAAGTAAAACAGTAAATAAATAATAATAAATAATAATGATAAATAATAAATATTAAGTAAATATAAATTAGTAGTAGGAGTAGTAACAATAACGAGTAATAACAATAAATAAACAATAATAGTAATGAATAGTAAACGCTAAGGATAATAATAATGGTGAATAAATAGACGTTAGCATGAGACGTGTATGCTCCTTCCCGCCTCGCCCTCACTGACCTCCAGCGTCATGTCTCCTTGGGCGGCCAGGAGGGAGGACCAGTTGGTCACCGTCCCGGAAAAGGTGGACTCGGCCAGCAGGAGGGGGACGGTGCGGTGGCCCAGGCCGCACTCCAAGGTGACCTGGACGGAGCGCACCTGCGCGTGGAAGCTCTCCTGCCTCGTGCCGGTCTGGCTGGCCAGGAAGTCTTCGGTGGCCTCGGTGGCCATGTCCACCCCCAGGAACCAGTACTGGCACCGGTCCACGGGCTTCACGCCCCAGAGGTCGTCGGCCGTGGCGCAGGAGGCCCCTCCGGGCTCCTCCTCCCTCGGCTTGGCCTTCATGGCGGCCAGGATGGTCATGACCGTGTTGAGGATTTTGGGGGAAATCTGGAAAAGGGAGCCAGAGCGGCAGGAGTATCGCACAGAGCAGGCATATACTATACAACACACATACAGAAATAAGAATAGTCATAGGATTAATAATAATGATTAATAATCATATGAGGGGCCGGGCTGTGGCGCAGCTGGCTAGTAACCAGCTGCTATAAATCACTACTGACCGAGAGGTCATGAGTTCAAAGCCCGGGTCGGGTTAAGCCTCCGACCATAAAAAAAAAAAATAGCCCCGGCTTGCTGTTTACCTAGCAGCCCCGAAAGACAGTTGCATCTGTCAAGTAGGGAAAATTTAGGGACGCTTTATGCAGGAGGCTAATTTAACTAATCTACAACACCATAAAACTGCTCATGAGGAAAAGAAGAGGAAGAACAGCCACCAATGGAGGGTGAAGCAACAGCTCCCCCTGTGGCCGGAATCGTGAAGCTGGAAAGATGTTAAAAAATGCCTCTGTGTCTGTCTAAAACTGAATGTTGTTTGTCTATTGGCATTGAATGTTTGCCATATATGTGTTCATTGTAATCCGCCCTGAGTCCCCTTCGGGGTGAGAAGGGCGGAATATAAATACTGTAAATAAATAAATAAATAAATAAAATAATACACAAATGAGCAAATTAATTACACTGTGTAATACTATGATTTTTGTTCCTGGGTTATAAATGTCATTTCCTAACGGGTTATATCATAAAAACAAGGGGAAAGTCTATTCAACTGCACAAACTTTGTTATTAGTTGTAAATCACTGTTATATTACTATCATCATTATTATTATATTGCTATATTTTTGTTGATGTTATTATTAGTTGTAGATCACTGTTATATTATAGTCATCATCATTATTATTGCTATATTATTGTCGTTGCTATTATTAGTTGTAGATCACTGTTATATTATAGTCATCATCATTATTATTGCTATATTATTGTCGTTGCTATTATTAGTTGTAGATCACTGTTATATTATAGTCATCATTATTATTGCTATATTATTGTCGTTGTTATTATTAGTTGTAGATCACTGTTATATTATAGTCATCATCATTATTATTGCTATATTATTGTCGTTGTTGTTATTAGTTGTAGATCACTGTTATATTATAGTCATCATCATTATTATTGCTATATTATTGTCATTGTTGTTATTAGTTGTAGATCACTGTTATATTAGTCATTATTTATTATTGCTATATTATTGTCATTGTTGTTATTAGTTGTAGATCACTGTTATATTAGTCATTATTTATTATTGTTATATTATTGTCGTTGTTGTTATTAGTTGTAGATCACTGTTATATTAGTCATTATTTATTATTGCTATATTATTGTCATTGTTGTTATTAGTTGTAGATCACTGTTATATTAGTCATTATTTATTATTGTTATATTATCGTCGTTGTTATTACAGTAGAATCTCACTTATCCAACATAAACAGGCCGGCAGAACGTTGGATAAGCAAATATGTTGGATAATAAGGAGAGATTAAGAAAAAACCTATTAAATATCAAAATAGATTATGATTTTACAAATTCGGCACCAAAACATCATGTTATACAACAAATTTGACAGAAAAAGTAGTTCATTACACATTAATGCTATGTAGTAATTACTGTATTTACCAATTTAGCACCAAAATATCACAATGCATTGAAAACATTGACTACAAAAATGCGTTGGATAATCCAGAACGTTGGATAAGTTTAGACTCTACTGTATATTGTTATGGTATTGTTATTACACTATGTAACATTATTATTTTTGTTCCTGGGTTATAAATGTCATTTCCTAACTGGCTTTATTATAAAAACATGAAAAGTGTTTATAATACTGCAAAATTTTTAGTTTTTACTGGAAAGATGCCCTGCGATAGCACATTTTGCCTTAGTTTTTCCATGAGCCTCACCTTGATAATGAATTCCTCCACCACCACGTCCACCGCCTTCATCCCCGAAGCGTGCATCATGGCCTCCATGGTCAGAGAACAAGGCTGGACCACCTTCGGCAGGAACGGACAGAATGAATGCCCGTGAGAAAGGTCCACAGACATCCCAAAGAGAAGGAGCACGCAAGAACACGTCACAATGGCTTACCGTGGTGAGGCTCTTCTCTCCTTTCCCGCGGAGGAAGGGGCAGGCCAGGACCCGGAGCTCCCGCACGTGGGCCGCCATGCGCTGCGCCAGAGGCCCGCTCGACAGGGAGAAGTCGCACTGGAAGGAGGCCGACAGCGCCGGAGCGTCCGCCTTGGTCAGGTTGGCCACAAAGACCACCTCCGGGTCCGTGATCCGCACCACCATCGACACGTTGGGATGCAGGGACTCGTCTGCAAAAGACCCAAGTCATGGGTGAACTTTCACAATTCCTAACAGCTGGTCACAAAGCAAGTTAACTGTATTTCATCACGGAATAGTCGCACCCCCATTTTTTTTGGGTGGCAGGCTTGGTATTTGTAAAGGAGCTAATTACGACTGCCACCAATTGTAAAGATGCAACCACCAAAGACTCAGAGAGGAGACCTTTTACTTTTTTTTCTTTCTTCTTCTTATTCACTTTAGATGTTAACGTAACTTGGTTTATAATATATGCGACAGAGGCTTAGATGTTGGAAGAACAATAACAAGTTTATTCAGGCACAGAGCTTAGTGGTTACAATGTTGTTTCTCACTTGGAGGTATTTTTATTAACAGTTACAATACTAGAATGAGATGAGTCAAACTCCCTGAAGTGTCACTTCTTTTACTTAAAGTAGTTAGAACTTCTTTCTCTGCTGCTTTTAAACCGCAGTCACCCCTGTGATATATGATCACAGATTCTCTGTTCCTTACCAGGACACAGACTACATTAAATAAGTCACCAAACTTATTTTAAACCGACTCAAAATGAACAATTGAGTCTCCTTGATCCCCTCAACCTAGGATCAATCTTCCCTGTGCCTCATCAGAGCATAGACTGACTCTCTTTTTTAAACTCTGCACTTCTTCAACAAAACGGCAGTTGGCTCCATCTACTTCTCCATGGCAACCAGTCTCTGAGTGCTGAGATGCAGTAACTGTAATACTTACCCTTTTAAAACACAAACACACAATTAAACATAACATCTGTAAACCAAAGATTCGTACTTCATTACAGTATTTTTGTGTTCCTGACCCTGCTCTGCCTTGCTTGCTCGTACCTGGCCTAGAGAAAATCCTTTGCTCTGCTCACCTTTCTCTGGTTTCGGCTTCCCTTGAGAGGCTTGCTTCAGATGGAACTGGGCCGATTTCTCAGAGGAAGAAGATGTAGCCGGCATGGCTTTCACAAAGAAATCCGCCACTGTCAAGAGAAACTCCACACTGGCACAAAGGTAGAGCTTGTCCAAGACGGAAATAATTTCTGTCCCGCTTTTGTCCTGTGTGTAGCTGATATCCATCATGACGCTGTCATCCCCTCCGTCTTTTTTGTCTATCATTCTGGGGAGAAAAGATGTTGATACTTTATGGTTGCGAAGCAAGTTGAAGGACAAGGTTCACACTACATTAAACCTTTGAATCTAACTCTAAATTGGAAAGAAGGGGAATAGGTCCCAAATGGCTTTGTGACTATTATGTGAGGAACACAAAAAATGCCAATCTAGTAACCCAAAAAATTGGGATGCGACTGTTATGCAATGAAATAATCAGATCCAAAATGACTCTGCGACTCTTATGCGAGGAACACAATATTATCAATCTTGCCACCCAAAAAATAGGGGTGCGACTATTGTGCAATGAAATACAGTAATTTGATGGTGTCCTGACACCCGTGACTCTACTATAAATAAAAATAAGTGCCAGTTCTGTATTTTAGTATTTAAAACACAACTTCCATCATCAGCCATAATTCTGCAGCGGTCAGTAAGGCAGCTCACCTCGAGGTGGCCCTCTGAATCCCTTCTCTCAGGTCATCCAACGTGCACGTTTTCAGCTTCGTGTTGATACCCATAGAGCCGTTGGAGAACATTTGCCCCGTTGCTGTCATCAGGTGCAGCCGGAGTTCTCCCAGACGCAAACTGTTGTCATGAAGCGAATACTGAGATCCCTGTGATGTATAAGACGAGGAAATTATATGCAAAGGAGATAGGGAGGGTTATAAATAAAATATTATTATTATTAAGCTGAGAGATGCAAAAAGGCATCAAACATGGAACTTCTTGCATTTGGACTCAAACTTTATCTTAAAATATAAGTTTACTTTCTCAAGCCTATATGTAGCTGGTTGAAATAAACTTTTGTCTTGTCAAGTCCAAACGACACAAACCTGGTCAACAGCAGCATTGAAGAGAACAAGAGAAAGCGATTCGAAGTTGAACTCAAACAGAAGAGTCACGCTGTCCTTGGGCTTGGCTTCGGAAAGGTCTTTCTCTCCCGCGGCTGTCAGACTGTCTGAAAGATTGCGATGTAGGAAAGAACAATGAGACCACAGCAAATTCTGTATCAGAAAAATCAACGCTCACTAATGTTTACGTCACGCATCTGTTCCCGTTCAACACATTATGACGGATTGAGTAAACAACGTGGTTGCTCATCATTGGAGAGAGAAGACGGACCTTTTTCGTGCTCGGCCTCCGTCCCGCCTTTGCTCTTTTTCGACTTCTGGGCTTCCGATGAGGTGGATGGGGTGGCCCGCGCATCCGCAGAGGCTTCCCCGAGGTTTTCCAGCAAAATCTTCATCAGAAGCGTCAAGTCATCCTGACTGAGAGAGACCTGAAAAGCGTTCGGATCGTCATTTACTTCTGGAAAAAGATGCATCTGCCATCTTGATTTACACACTTTTAATTAATACCTGGGATGGGGAGCTTCAAATGTATTTTTAATTGTATTTTAACGAACTTTATATCCTCAAACAAATATTTAATTGCTTTTTAATTTTTGTATTTAAAAATTTTAAATGTTTATTAAGTTGTGTGACTGCTAGCTGCCTTGAGTCCCTATGGAGAGGAAGATGGGACAGAAAGAAAGTTAATAATAATATTAACAGCATATTATAATGATATTAATACCATTTAATAACAATATTAATATCAATATACCAATAATATTAATACCATACAATATTAATACCAATATACCAATAATATCATAATATTAATACCATTTAATAACAATATTAACACCAATATACCAATATTATTAAAACCAATATACCAACAATATCATAATATTAATAACATATAATATTAATACCAATATACCAATAATATTAAAACCATATAATATTAATACCAATATACCAATCATAATATTATAATAATATTAATACCATTTAATAACAATATTAATACCAATATACCAATAATATTAATATTAATACCATCCTTAAATAATAATAATTTATTATTATCATCATCATCATCATCATTATTTCAGGTTTTTTAGACTCTCCAAAATGGCAAACAGTGAAACATATTCAGCCTAATGCAATTCAGGGACACCCTTCGCTGACAGTGAAAATAAACCTAGCCGCTAAAAGACTTAACTATCCTCCCAAAGTAATTTTTCATAATCCGAAAAAAAATGGAGTTGTAGTTGTGATGCATGGTGTGGGCCACACCTAGATCACATCTTACCTGCATGGCCTTCAGGTCTCCTTTGACCGCAATCCCTGGGATTTGCAGATACCAAGCTGCAGCCAAATTCCTCTGGACGGACAACTGGAGATTGACCGGCTGCAAAATTTCAATCTCTGGCTGGGAATCTTCCGCTATCAGAGTCCTGCAAAGTCATGGTTGAAAAGATAATGGCATAACACATGATATACTTTAATGGAACCATATAAACAGATATTATTATTATTATTATTATTATTATTATTATTATTATTATTATTATTATTATTATGAGGGCCAGAAAGTAGATTACGTTTTGGAATTAAAAATTACCAAAGTATAGGAGAAAACATTTACCATATGCAGTTGAAAGCCAGACCCAAATACCACTTCTCAACATAGTCGCCATTCAAATCTAGGCACTTCCCATAGCGATGAATGAGCTTGGCAACTCCTTCCCCACAAAACTCTGCCTCTTGCATCCTCAACCAGCCGGTCACCCCTTCCTGCAGCTGCGCATTGTCACCAAAATGCTGCGTTGAGGACGCAAGCGGCAGAGTTTTGTGGGGAAGGAGTTGCCAAGCTCATTCATCACTATGATAAGTGCCTAGATTTGAAAAAGTGATATTTGGGTGTGGCTTTCAACTGCATATGGTAAATGTTTTCTCCTATACTTCGTACATTTTTAATTCCAAAACGTAATCTACTTTCTGGATAGCCCTCATATTATTATTTTATGACCTGCCTGTCCCTGAGGCTCTCCCTGTAGCCGAGGGACACCATTCATACCTGGATATCTTCAGTTGAGTCAGCTGAATATCCATGTTGTCGATGACGGGCGGGTGCGTGGACGTGTCTCCTGGGACCAGCCGGAAGGTGTTCTGGACGGTGATCAGGCCCAGGTCGGCCACCAAGGCGTTGCGCGAGACGGCCGACTGCGGGATCACGATCACGGGCGCCTTCAGGTCGACCTCCATGGAAAGGCGGAAGCTCTTCTGGGCAAAGTCCTTCATGCTGGAGGCGGCCCGTTCGGCGGCTTGAGCAGTGGCCGCACTCAGGGCCTCCTTGGCGGCTTGGAAGTGGTTCAGGAAGTTCTACGGCAGAGCAAATAAGTGACGTGAGGAACACAAAAATACCAATCTTGGCCTCTCCCCAAAAAATAGGGGTGCGACTATTATGTGATGAAATACAGTTAGCCTTGGGAATGTGAATATGTACAATATTTTTGGCAGACTATACAAAATGAGTCAAATCAAATACTAGGAAATGAGTGGGTCATAACAAAGGAAATAGCAGTATTAGGGAAAAGAGAGGAAACGGGAAATAAAAGGGAAATAAAAGAAGCAACAATTGAATGCGCACAAGCAGTAATAGTATTAGGGTGGAAAGATAAATCAAAATGGTCAGTAAGTAAATGATACCAATATATGGTGGAACAAATGGAATTTGAAATTATGAATGTGAAACTAAATGTTTTAAAAAATAATGAAAATAGAACGAGAGAAATGGAAGAAAGATGGACAAGGGTAAAGAACTATATCATGAATCAATCCGGAGATCAAGCCATAAGAAATAAGATACAAATGTTATATACCATATATATACAAATGTTATATAGCATATAGGATGGAAATGTATAAAGATATAAAAGATTCTCAAAAAGAAATGAATATGTAAAAGAAAACAATCCTCATGTTGGTGGTGGGAATTGTAAATGTTTTGTATGTGTATGGTATGTATTTTTTGTGTTTTAAAAAATAAAAATTCATTTAAAAAAAAGAAAAAAAAGAAATACAGTTAACCTGTCCATTAACTTGCTTTGATCCAAAATGTCCCCACCATACGGACTAAGGTGAATTTTCTGTGTTCTTTAGATATGTTATTCCCCATGTTTATCATCGGCAAGGCCACCCTAAGCCTCGCACCCGCAGCAGGCCTTCCCTCCTTCGGCCAGGCCACGTCTGCCCATGCCTGACGGAGCAGGAAGTGTTTGGGAAGAACCCATTTTCAAAGCTCACACAAGAAGGGAAGGAAGGCTCATCTCTTACCAGCAGCGACATGAAGAATTGGTGCAGATACACAATCTGGATGCAGCCCACTTTCAAGGACATTCGGCCGTCCACTTTGGACACGTCCATGTAGGCCTCACCCGCAGTGGCTTCTGGGTAAAGCGACAGGGCAAAGCGGAAGACTTCGTCTCCCACGATCGAGACCGTCTGGCGGGAAAGAAAGCACGTTCCGCAGAGTCACATCCGGGTACGTGGCACCACCGAACCTCCATTCGTGGCTTGGTGGACCCCCACGACTCACAACCCACCTAGTGCCCCAATATCTCTAGTCTTTCTACTTCCCAAAGACTAGAAACGAGGAGATAAAAATACGACAGTTTCTTCTGCAGAAGAACTAAGGGGTGGTCTGCAATCGAGTCAAGCGAGAGCCACCTTTGACGGTTTCTGAATCATGGGGTTTATCGTCTCAAATTGACGCAAACACACACCTTTTAAATCCACACACTTTACATTTCTTGGACCCAACACCACGGTTCAAGTCCCTCAAACTCACCTTTTTGTGAACTGCCTTGGGGTCGACATTGATGACAACGAAGTCCCGGAGCCTGGCAAACATTTCGGTCTGCTTGGGCATGGTGAAGACAGAGGCCTCCATCCCTGGGCAGAGCGGAGAGACGCAGAGAAGAGGCTTTCAGGGATTGGACACAACAGAAAGGACTCACTTTTGAGTTCAAACCATGGCTGGCTGAATCCATTCTAGGTTTAGGTGGTGCTCAAGGAAGTCTCCATGATGTTGAGCCTGCTTTAGGAGAGAAGATTCAACACCATGGAGAACTCTTGTGAAAGCCTGCAGAGATCCATGGCATGGATGGACTCTCTGCCTCAAAAGCCACCAAACCTTTGGCAGATACTGAATTGGGAGTGTTCAACTTTGTGGCTTGAATTTCCCCAGAGTCTGGAATGGGGACCAAAGGGAGTTACGGTAAGGCAGTCATGGGCCAACTTGGGCCCTCCCTCCAGGTGTTTTGGACTTCTTAAAAATTCTTAAAAGCCAGACACAAAGCAAGTTAATTGACAGGTTAACTGTCTTTCATCACATAATAGTCACATCCTGGAGGATGTGCGATTTCACAGACACCACGAAGAAGAATACAGATTTACTCTCCAATAGGCTCTCCAAACGTTCACAACATGATCCTACGCAGAGAAAGAAATCCGTTCACCTTGTATGCGCATGTCTGCAAGGTCTCCCTGTTGATCGCAGACCCAAATGTTGAAGGCGTTCAATCGGGCCGTGAGCTTCAGGTCGAACACGTGGTCCGGGGCAGAAGGGACGGGGGCTGCTAAAAAGGGGAGACAATGCCGGCGTTGCAAATGAAGGTAAAGCAAAGAGCTAACTAAATGCAGACTACTCTGCGGCTGATTTTCATTCCCAAATTGGAAGCCTTTGTACCTGGTTTGGGGAGGACCGTCCTAACGGGCTCCTCCGAGGGAAGCTTGGCCTCCGCCCCCTTCTCGGTCCCCGCGAAGCCGCTGGAGGCGTACGAGAAGAAGTTCATGATGGACAGCAAGGCATCCATGTGGAGCAGCAGGTCCAGAGAGGAAAAGGAGACCTGCGGGAGGGGCAACACGCTTCAGAGGACCCCTGCATCTTATTTATTTATTATTTATTTACTACATTTATATCCCGCTCTTCTCACCCCGAAGGGGACTCAGAGCGGCTTACAAATCAAATGTACATACAATATATTATTAGCATAGCACAATATAAGCATTAAATTACTATATTGTACTGTATCATTATATGATGATATTATTAGTAATATTACATTTAATATATAATATATAATTAATATCATTATATTGTATTATTAGTAGTATAATATTGTATTCCATTATAATATTATTATCAATATTATACGTATATATAATAGATTATATATTTATAAATTATTCAGACTCCAAACTCTGTTCTTCCAAGCGTTATATAGACTTCACTCCCAAAATCCCCAATCATTGGCCAAGGCAGCTGAGGATTCTGGAAGTTCAAATCCAAGAGTTTGGAAATCACTGCATTAGAAGGCACTGCCCTGTAAACAATGCATGATGATTTGAACTTTCACAGACAACAACAACAATAACAGTTATTTGTTACCCACCTCTCTTCATAGTTTGGAGCATGTTAACCCAGTTTAACTGTAAACAACATTTCCCATCTGCACTCACTGCATGAATACATGGCATTTAATTCAGTAATGCATTTTCATACGTACATCTAAGACTTGCTTGGTGTTTTTGTAGACTGTTTCAAAATGGGGCCCGTCGGCATCCGCCTATGAAGAGCATCAACATTCAGGTTAGATCAGGTAGTCAAAATAACATCAAGTACAAGATATATTCAATTAATAAAACTTTATTACAATTAGCTCAGTGGTAAAATATTAATAAACCGATCAAACTATAAATAAAGTTTTAAATAAAGCCCAGGTCGGATTGAGCTCCTGACCATTAATAGCCTAGCTCGTTGGATGACCTGAACAACTTGAAAGACAGTTGCATCTGTCAAGTAGGAAATTTAGGTACTGCTTTATGCAGGGAGGCTAATTTAACTAATTTACAAAACCATAAAAACGTCCAGCAGTGTGTGGAACTCCATCAATATAAAAATACTGTAAATCAATACATAAATGGCCTTCATTGCTCTCGGTTCTTCCCAGCCCACTTTTGGGACCTTCTTCTCTTTTTCTCCCCTTATTCTTAGCAGCTGATGCTTCACTGAATCAATTCTAGCACTTCTCCAATATCCTACTGAGTCTTTGAGCAAAACAAGTTTTGTCCTTGTTCATTTAAGGCCCCGGAATGCAAGATCACACAAAAGTGACCACTGGCCAAAGGAGGGAAAGGCGTTCCACCTTGATGTATTCCATCTTCAAAAGATGCGCGCCAGAGTCGTCCGAAGAGCTGACGATGCTCAAGGGATTTCCTTTGGAATCTGGAGGGAGGAATAATAAATGCGAGGGGCACCGTCATCCTCATTTCAGCTCCAGGTTCATAAATGCTGGGCATGGCTTTTCCAAATGCCATGCTAGGCGAGACAGACCTGTGAATTCCAGGCACTTCATGTCGATCTTCTTAAGGTAGGCCGTGGCCGTCAGGTCGTGGCTTTTGACCCTGCTCTCTGTCCCGAGCTGCAGGACGGTCAAGCGGTGCAACGGGAAGCTCTGCTGATCGGCTTGTTTGGTTAAGGTCACTACAACCTGCAAGAGGAAGATTGCAAAGGGTTTCTTTTAAAATCCATTATAAAATACCTAGCATTTTCACGTCTTCTCACATATTGTTTGGATTTCCTTTTTTTCCTAATTTTCCAATATTCTGGCCTTAGATAACACAACAATATGTACCTTTTTGATTTCAAAGTTGAGCAGCATGTTGGTCACATCTTCCTGCGCGGTTTCTTTGGATGCCGCCAATGCGTTATTCAGCGGGATGTCCTTCTGGGCAGAGAGGCCTTTGGGGCTGCTGGGAAATTCTAAAGAAAAGAGAGAGAAATCCCACTGAAAACAACGTTATGAAGAGTTCCCTTGCCAAAAATAAAGAGAAAATAATCACAGAGATGTATTCCTTAATGAGCAAAACATATATAAAGAAGAAGAGAAGAAGAGGAGGAAGAGGGAAAAAAGGAGGAAGAAGAGGAAGAGGAAGAAGAGGAAGAGAAAGAAGAGGAAGAAGAAGAGAAAAAGGAAGAAGAGTAGGAGGAGGAAGAAGAGAAAAAGAAAAAAGAAGAGAAAGAGGAGGAAGAAGAGGAAGAGGAAGAAGAAAAGGAAGGAGAAGGAAGAAGAAGGGGAGGAGAAGGACGAAGAAATATTATTATTTATATTTTGATACAAAGACATAGTATGACACAGCAAATGAGATATATATGCTTATTATTATAATAATTATTATTATTATTTATGTATTTCTCTACTCTCCCTTTGTATCTCGAGTTCAGCGCATAACATAGTCGAATACATGTAAAAATGCACGTATTGAAAACACAGTCAAAATACCTTTAGTTTGTGCCACTGGCTCCGTGCCTCCCACCGTTTTATCCGCTTCGGCCAGGTTTTCTGTCAGTATTTTCAGCAGGACGTTCAGGTCTTCCTGATTCAGGACAACCTGAGGAGAAGCACAGGAGGAGAGCCATGTCCGAACTGCCCAAGGGATGACCTTTATGGGCGCAGAAGCGGTTCTGAAGCGCTCACTTACATCCATGGCATCCAGGTAGCCCTTGACTTCCACCATGGGTATCCTGCGATACCAGGATCCGGCCAGGTTGCGATCCACAGAGAGGTTCAGGTTAATGGGGTGCAGGATCGGGATCTCAGGCTGCGAAAAACCCGGCTGCAGGATCGTCCTGAGTCCAATCATTAAGAAATGAAGAAGGGGTCAAAGAGCATCCCCGTTATTCAATTCCGGCAGGAGGCCAACCCCGTCTGTTTTAATTTCGGTGGATTTGGGCGACCCCGACCCCAACCGACCTGGCCATCTTCAGCTGCGTCAGCTGGACCTCCATTCTGTCCACGACCGGGGGGAGCGGGCAGTCCTTGGCCGGGACCAAACTGAACTTGTTCTGCACCTTGATCAGCCCAAGGTCCACCACCACGGCGTTGAAGGAGACCGAGGACTGAGGGACGAAGATCACCGGGGCTTTGAGGTCGATGTCCATGGCCAGGCGGAAGCTCCGCTGGGCCAGGTCCCTCACGCTGGTGGCCGCTCTCTCGGCCGCCTTCTCCGTGGCCGCGCTCAAGGCCTCTTTGGCCACCTGGAAGCTGCCCAGGAAGTTCTGCCAGGAAACAAAAGGGGCGCGTGTTTCGGAGGACTTTATTTCATCACATGATAGTCGCAGCCCAATTTTTGAGTTTTAATATGTTTTATTAATTTATATATACATTTTGATGGCATTGAATGCTTGCCTTTCTATGTTTATTAGCTGCCCTGAGTCCCCATGGGAAGATGGGGTGGGATATAAATAAAGTCTTATTATTATTATTATTATTATTATTATTATATTTGCAGTCCTCGCATAATGGTCGCAGAGCCATTTGGGGCTGATTCCTCCTTCCCTTCCTTCCTTCCTTTTTTCTCTGAAGACAAGCAGCCTAAAAACAATGAAATTGATTTTCTGGAGCTCCTTCTTTCTCCAAAGAGCTCACTTCCAGATTTTGTAAACTGCCTTGCCTTCAGAGAAAGAAAGAAAGAAAGAAAGAAAGAAAGAAAGAAAGAAAGAAAGAAAGAAAGAAGGAAGAGAGGAGGAATCGTTTCTCTTCCGCCTCCTTTTTCCAATTTCAAAAAAAGGGGATTTAAAACTTATTATGCGATGAAATATGGACTCTCTTCCCTGTCCTGCATGAATCCCATGCGTACCTACCCTACCTTTCCCATTTCCCACCACATTAACGACGCAAGACATTGGCCTCACCAGGAGGGAGATGAGGAATTTGTGGAGATAGATGATCTGGATGCAGCCCACTTTGAGCGAGACCATCCCGTCCACTTTGGACATGTCCGAATAGGCATCGCCTTCCGTCGCCCCCGGATACAGGGCCAAGTTGAAACTGAAGACTTCGTCGCCTACAATGGAAACCGCCTGAAACGAGAGGATGAGGACATGTCGTTCCCACCCATCATTAGAATTTAAATCTGCACTTCCTCTACATATATGTGTTTATTTCATACTTGAAAGGAGAGGTGGACAATAATTTTTTTAAAAATCTTATTATTATTATTGTGACTGTTGTTATTATATTATTATAGTATTGTCAATATTGTCAATATTATTATATTGTTGTCACATTATATTGTTACATTATTCTCATTATTATTACGTTATTGTCACTGTTATTACTATATTATTATATTATTCTCATTGTTATTACCTTTATAATATTGTCATTATTATTATTCTGCTATATTATTGTTATTTTTATATTGTTATATTATTCTCATTATTACTTTATATTATTGCCATTATTATTACTATTATTAGTTTCATCCTATATTATTGTAATTGTTATTATAATATTGCTACATTATTCTCATTATTATTATATTACTGTCATTGTTATTATTTTATTATTGTATTATTCTCATTGTTATTACCTTTATAATATTGTCATTATTATTATTCTACTATATTATTGTTATTATTATATTGTTATATTATTCTCATCATCATTTTATATTATTGCCATTATTAGTATCGTGCTATATTATTCTCATTATTATTTTATTATACTATTGCCATTATTATTACTATTATTATCACCCTATATTACTATATTATTATATTGTTAAATTATTCTCATTATTTTATTATTGTCATTATTATGTTATTATACTTTAGACTGTTATACTATCCATTGTACTATTATTATATTATAACTATATTATATAACTATATTATTAACATGCTATATTATTATAATAGTTATTATTATATTGTTATATTACTCTCATTATTTTATTATTGTCATTATTATATTATATTATTATAATATATTATTAACATGCTATATTATTTTATTTATTATTATTTTGTTATATTACTCTCATTATTTTATTATTGTCATTATTATGTTATTATATTTTAGATTATTATACTATCCATTGTACTACTGTTATATTATAACTATATTATATAACTATATTATTAACATGCTATATTATTGTAATTGTTATTATATTGTGATATTATTATCATTATTTTATTATTGTCATTATTATATTATTATAATTTAGATTATTATACTATCCATTGTACTATTATTATATTATAACTATATTATTATTACCTTCCAACTGTAAATAATGTCCCAACAACCGCAATAAATGTTTTCTACCTTTTTATGAACCGTCTTGGAATCGACGTCCGTGACCACGATATCCTTCAGCCGCGCAAAGAGCGTCGTCTGGCTCGATTGAAGGAACAGAGAGGAGTTCAGGCCTGAAAAGGAAGGAAAAAGGTCTGGTAAATTCGAGTTCAACCAGTAGAGAAACACATCCATTCTAAGCCATGGAAGTTTGGTTGTTCAGGTGTTGTTATGACCTTGAACCCGGATGTCGGCGATGTTGCTCTTCTCGTCGCAGACGCTGATGCAGAAGGCGTCCAACTTGGCAAAGAGCTTGAAGTCAAACACGTCCTTGTCTTTGCTGGGCTTCGTCACTGGAAGGAATATTGTGCAAGGGACTGATCAGTGCGATGCAGAGCAGCGAGCCTTTGCTGAATGGAGAGAAGGTGTGAAGGAGAAATACCTTTCTTGGCGAGCGGGGCCTCTTTGCTGGGCTTTGCTCCCGGCGCCTGGGAAGAAGGCCCCGGGGGCGGAGGGTCCGGCCTTTTGTCTGGCAGGACGGCCAGCAGGTAATTGATGGCGGAGAGCAAGGCCTGCGTGTGCAAGAGCAGGTTCAAGGAGGAGAACGACACCTGGAAGGGAAGACAGACAAAATAAGAAAATAATAATAATAATAATAATAATAATAATAATAATAATAATAATAATAAACATAATGAATAATAAAATAAAAAGATAAATAATAAAACAAATAATCAAAATGAAATAAAAAATAATAAAATAATAAAATAATAATAATAATAATAATAATTTTATTCTTATATCCTGCCCCATCTCCCATAATTAAATAATAAAACCACTGTCTTCAAGGAACCCTCAAGATGGCTCACCTGGACTGTTTGTTCTGTGTTGTCAAACTCTGTCTGGAACTTTGGACCGTTTATGTCGGCCTGGAGGAAATCATCACGTGGGAGAGAAAAAAATTCCTTTTAAGTATAACTTAATCCAGGTTTATCTTGGATTATGATTATGATTATTCCTATTTGTATCCCGCTTTTTCTCTCCGGAAAAGAGCTCACCTTGGTGTACTCCACTTTGAGGAGGTCCAACCCGGGCTTATCCGAAGAGCTGATTAAGTGCAGCTGCTGCTGCCTTTTGCCTGCAGAAGCGAGAAGGAAAGAAGGGTTAAGAATCACTTTGAAAAGTGACAAATAGGGAGAATTATATCGTTAATATGTCAGATGTGGAAATAAGAAAAAGAAGCAGGTGCAGGATGGGTTCCGTCAAGGGCGCTACCTTGGGTTTCGTAGTAATCCAGGCTGATTCTCCTCAAGTACGAGACGGCCCTCAAGTCGTAGGTCCTGAGCACGGCCTCCATGCCCAGCTGCCGGACGCCGAACACCAGCACCTTCTCCTCCCGGTGCAGCTGCCGGGTCAGCTCCAGCACCACCTGCAACCACCAAGGAAGAAGCCACTCAGGGTTAGGTTAACAACAGGTGCCGCATGTGGTTGGCGCTCTGTATCTTCACAACCACCAAAGGAAACACTTCCTTGCTCCCAAAGACCTGATCGGGAAGGAGGAAGAAACAGGGGCAGAGAAAAGAAAGAAAGAAAGAAAGAAAGAAAGAAAGAAAGAAAGAAAGAAAGAAAGAAAGACAGGAAGGAAGGAAGGAAGGAAGGAAGGAAGGAAGGAAGGAAGGAAGGAAGGAAGGAAGGAAGGAAGGAAGGAAGGAAGGAAGGAACGAAAGAAAGAAAGAAAGAAAGAAAGAAAGAAAGAAAGAAAGAGGGAAGGAAAGAAAGAAAGAAGAAAGAAAGATGGATAGATAGATAGATAGATAGATAGATAGATAGATAGATAGATAGATAGATAGATAGATAGATAGAAGGAAGGAAGGAGAGAAAAAAAGAAGGTCCTGTTCACTTAGACCAGGGGTCCCCAAACTAAGGCCCGGGGGCCGGATGCGGCCCATCGAAGCCATTTATCCGGCCCCCACGACACAAGGGCAGAAGGGGGTTGGGCTAAATGACCCAAGGGGTCACTTCTTCTCTTACAACCATTATTATTATTACTGTATTATTATTATTATTATTATTATTATTATTATTATTATTATTATTATTAACATTGAGGCTGGATGGCCATATGTCAGGGATGCTTTGCTTGTGCTTTTGGTGCACAGAGGCAGAGGGGGTTGGACTAAATGTCCCAAGGGGTCTCTTCCAACCCTCTTTATTATTATTTTATTATGACACAGCAAGCAAGATAGATATGCTGGATTTCATATCACAAAATCACAAGTCAAACACTTCCCAAGTGTCTAGGACTGTGTGATGTATTTTCGGATGATGCGCGCAAATCCCAGTAGGGTGGCCTTTTGCAGTGGGCAAATCGTAATTTTGTCAATGTCTATGGTTTCCAAATGCCGGCTGAGATCTTTTGGCACGGCACCCAGTGTGCCGATCACCACCGGGAACACCTGCACTGGTTTCTTCCAGAGTCTTTGAAGTTCAATCTTATTATTATTATTATTATTATTATTATTATTATTATTATTATTATTATTATTATTATTACTATGAACATTGAGGTTGGGTGGTCATCCATCAGGGGTGCTTTGCTTGTGCTTTCGGTGCACAAAGGCAGAAGGGGATTCGACTCAATGGCCCAAAGGGTCTTTTCCAACCCTCTTTTTATTATTATTGTTGTTATTATTATTATTATTATTATTATTATTATTATTATTATTATTATTATTATTATTTATTGCTCAGTGGCCAACTATAGTCCGGCCCTCCAATGGTCCGAAGGATCGTGAACTGGCCCCCTGTTTAAAAAGTTTGGGGACCCCTGACTTAGACAGACAGACAGATAGATAGATGGATGGATGGGAAGAAAGAAAGATGGAAGGATGGATGGAAGGAAGGAGGGAAAAAAAGACAGACAGAGGGATGGACCAACCTAAATAATAATAATAATAATAATAATAATAATAATAATAATAATAATAATAATAATAATAAATACATCACACAGTCCTAAACACTTGGGAAGTGTTCAACTTCTGATTTTGTGATACGAAATACAGCATATATATCTCGTTTGCTGTATCGTAATGTGTCTTTGTTTCAATATAATAATAATGTACATCTTATTGGTTGAAGGCGGTGATACAACAAAGTCAAAATGTATGATCATAAATAATAATATACGTACAATAAAATACAAAGATTAAAGCACACTACTGTATAAATATATAGAGAGAGATACCATAAACAAATAGCAACAATAGAATGCAGGTTCAAAAGGGGTTATGACCCAATTCAGGAGCACCTTCCCTTTGCGGGAACACTTGCCTCCCTGATTTCGAACTTGAGCTGGAGGTGGGTGAGCTCTTCCTCCGGCCTGGGCGCAGCCTCGGCCTCGGCCTTGACGGGCTTTGCGCTCTGCCCGGCGCCACCGCCCTCCTCCTCGTCGGCATCAAAATACTCCTCATCCGAGTCTAAGCAGAAAAGAGATTATCCACACGAAAGGCATCGTTAAAACGGAAGCTGCGCAGGAATAGCTGAGTGGAACTTGATGGAGATAGGAAATCCCAATGCTCCCGTCTTTCTCCATGTGCTTTTCTGTGAATCACCTGATGCCACTCCTTCCAGCAACAGAGGCGTCCCAAGGAATGTCTTTCTTGTATTCGTCACAATGGGAATGGCAGGTGCCTAGGCAAAAAGGATCACAACAACAACATCATCATCACAATAGTATTATATTAATAATATTAATATTAATATCTCTCTAAAAAGACTCAAAGCAGCTCTCGACACAAACCCAACACGACACAATTTAGAAACCTAAACATAAATAATTTAAATTTGCACGGAGAGTGCCAATGCAAAGCACGGCATCCTGCTTTCCTTCCCTACAACCTGGGCCCATGCATGATAACAATGCCCGTTCTATGCATTTAATTTAATGCACTTGTCATGATGTTGATGCATAGGATGAGGCTGATCTGTTTTAATTGTTCTATGGTTAGTCATCCAGGTTTATAAGTTTATACCAATGTTATTTATTTATTGGGTTGCTGTGAGTTTTCCAGGCTGTATTGGCCACGTTCCAGAAGCATTCTCTCCTGACATTTCGCCCACACTGATGGCAGGGGTTGAGGGGGTCTATTTATTTATTGATTTGACCTGTTTTATTTATTCATTATGGCATTGTTTGCCATTTTTGTCCTGGAAACCACCCTGAGTCCCACAGGGTAAACAGGGCAGGTTACAAATAAATATGGTGATGATGATGATTATTATTATTTACTTTCATGGTGCTCGGGGCCGAAGCGGCATCCAACTTCTGTGGGAAAGGGATGCTCTCCAGCAGCTGGAAGACGCCCTGGATCTTCCGGTCGGAGATGCCCAGGTGGACCAGCGGAAGCTCCCCACAGACTTTGAACCTGCCGGGAAAGAGAGATTATTATTATTATTATTATTATTATTATTATTATTATTATTATTATTATTACTGTTATTACGATAGTGGCTGTTGGGAGTCCACCATAAAAAGCTGGACACACATATGTATGTGTGTGTGCATATCTGTATCTATATCTACACATACACACACGTGTCCATTTAAATCCGACCGCCTTACTTGGGCATCCGGATGTCCTTCTCGACCATGGACTTGGCCAGCTGGACACGGATGTCCATGGGGCGCAAGATGTGCAGCGTGGACGGATGCTCCGACCGGGCCTTCTTCCAGTCTTCTCCTGAAGGACAAGCGAGAAAGGACACGCTCCGTTACTAACAGGAACTTCAAGAGTGAATGGCACGCATACGAAAACATACATCTGAAATAGTAAACCCAAGAGTTAACGTGCAAAGGTAAAAATGCAATAATAATAATAATAATAATAATAATAATACTTTATTTATATCCTGCCACATTTCCCAGAGGGACTCGGGGCGGCTCACAAAACACTCAAGATGTGACACAAAATACAAAATACAACAAGTGCAAAACAAAAAGGCAATACAGCCCGGAAAACATACAACAACCCAAAAAGGCAACAAACAGTCAACACAATATCATAAAGTCACAGAATCAGATGGTTCCCTTTTTCAGGGCGATAACATTATTATCCATCTATATAATAAAAATCGAAGTTTGTACGTTTGTGGGCAACGGATTTCCAAGACAGCTCCAATAATAATAATAATAATAATAACAACAACAACAACAACAACAACAGTACTTTCAGCCCACTGCATAATAATAATAATAATACTTTCAGCCCACTGCACAATAATAATAATAATAATAATAATACTTTCAGCCCACTGCACAATAATAATAATAATACTTTCAGCCCACTGCACAATAATAATAATAATAATAATACTTTCAGCCCACTGCACAATAATAATAATAATACTTTCAGCCCACTGCACAATAATAATAATAATAATAATACTTTTAGCCCACTGCACAATAATAATAATAATAATAATAATAATTTCAGACCACTGCATAATAATAATAATAATAATAATAATAATAATAATAATAATAATAATAATAATATGGTGATGATAATGACTTTTTCCCACTGCACCAACTAGTGAACCAGGGTATTTCAAGAGATCAGAAACTTCCTACCTGATCTGCCAAAGAGCAGTTGCACGTTCTTGATTTCCACGTCAAACTTGTCATAAGCCTGGTCCATAATTTCCTCCAGCGATGCTCCTGGAGCCTGGCTGCCACCTTGGTGGATGCTGTTCAGCTATGGAACAACCGTGGTCACTATTACATCAGATGCAGGCATTTCCCTTGGAGTGGGGAACCCCTGGACATGCCGCAATGCTCAGCCTACCTGAAAAGCGCCAAAGTCCAGGATGAGGAGGCTGGAGGAGTCGTGGTGGAAGCCCGTCTGGGGGACCAGGAGGTAGGAGGGCTTCAGGTTGACCCTCAGGTCCAGGACCTTGCGCGTCTCAATGATGTGCGTGAGCCCTGGAAGAAGGGAAGGGAAGGCAGCCCCGTGAAGAGGGCCCTGCCTTGTCTTTGTGAGGCATCCACAGAGAGGAGGGCCCCACCAAAGCCACGTACCCGTGGCTGTCCGCTCCTTGATCTCTTCCAGCTTCGAGAGCGTGGCCGTGGTCAAGCGCTCCAGGTCCATGCCTTTGCTCGTCCGGAAGAAGTCCACCAGCGCATTGATCGTCCTCTGCGGAGAACCATAGAAATAGAGAGATGGAGGGGACCCCTAAAAGCCATCCAGCTCACCCCCTTCTGCCAGGTAGGAGGACACCACACAAGCCCTCCTGTCAGATGGCCACCCAGCCCCTGCTTAATAATAGTAATAATGATAGAAATATAGAATCCTAGATTTGGAAGAGATCCTGAGGGCCATCCAGTCCAACACCATTCAGACAAGGACACTATCCAAGCCCTCCTGACAGATGGCCATCTAACTCCTGCTTAATAATAATAATAGCAATAATAATAATTATATTGTATGCTGTGTCATACAACAACAACAACAATAACAACAACAACAGCAACAATAATAATAATAATAATAATAATAATAATAACAATAATGTATGCTGTGTCATACAATAATAATAATAATTAGGGTGATTAACTGAAACATTAATGCTGGCTTCCCAGTGACAAAGGACTCTTGCCACACCCTGGACTCTCCACAGATATATATTTTTTCCTCTCCTTGCCTAGTTTATCCATGCCTCACAGCCTCTGAGGATGCCTGCCATAGATGTGGGCGGAACGTCAGGAGAGAATACTTCTGGAACATGGCCACACAGCCCAAAAGACATACAACAACCCAATAATAATAATAATAATACATCACACAGTCCTAAATGCTTGGGAAATGTTCGACTTGTGATTTTGTGATACGAAGTCCAGCATATAGATTTCGTTTGCGGTGTCATACTGTGTCTTTGTGTCAATAATATTAATAATAATAATAATAATAATAATAATAATAATAATAATCTATCTTGTTTGCTGTGTCATACAACGTTATTGTGTCAATAATAATAATAATGATAGAATTGGGAGGGACCCGAAGGCCACCCAGTCCCACCCGTTCCTACTCACGGCATCGTAGATGATCTCCACGGGCTGGGACTCCACGGAGAGGCTCTGGTCGGCGGTGCCTCCTTCGGGGTTGGTCTCAAAGGCGATCCTGAGCAGGGAGGAGCGGGCGTCCCCGATGGAGGCCACCAGGGAGGGCACCACGTCCTTCTGCTTCAGGCCCGTCACGTACCAGTGCTCCAGCCTGGCCTCCACCCTGCGGTATCATCGGGGGGAAAGGGGTCTCCAATGAAGCCTTCTCTCCCGTCTTGGCTCCCACAATGAGCCATTTTTTGCAAACTCAACGGATGGGCCAAGCGGGGCCTTGCTTACTTCAGGGCTTGGGCTCCGGGCCTCTGGGAGATGGTGGTGCTCAAGCCGATGATCTGGATCTTCAGGGTCTCGGGGACGTCCCGGTCCTCTCGGATGGTCAAGGAGGTGCTCAGGAGCTTCACAGACATCACGTGCGCCACGTACTACGAAAGTGGAGGACATATGCATGTCACAAAGCCTTGCTACAAATTCTAAGTACAACTGTTAGTAACTTAGGGACTTACCTTCTTGGGCAAGGCCAGGTTGTGGGAACTATCACTGTAACCAATGGCCGTGAAAAGCTTGGCCTTCTCTTCGGGCGTCATGAGGTCGTCAATGGCTGCGCAGAGAATGGGGAAAAGATGTGTCCTTATTATTTCATAATAATAACAACAGCAACAACAGAGCCACAAAATCCTAGAATTGGAAGAGACCTCCAAAAGCTCATCCAGTCTGTCCCCATTTTGTCATGTTGGAGATGACACCATCCAATCCCTCTTGAAAGATGGCCACCTACTTTCCGGGACGGAGGGCTCCTCCTCGTCATCTTTCTTCTTGGAGTCCTTCCTCCCCCAGAACCCGCTGAACCACCCGCCGCCTTTCTTCTCCCCGTCGGCCGATTTCTTCCTCAGGAGCTTCTGCCCTGACCGGATCACCTAAAAACACCAATATTTTGTGAGATATTCATGGAAAAACTATTGCAAAATGTGCTCTAGCAAGATATCCCTCCAGATATTGATTACCCAGGAACAAAAATCATGTTACAGAGTATTATTATTATTATTATTGGTCATAAGCACACAATTATATCACTATGAACTGAATATAGAAGGAAAGGGTCCCACCTCCGTCTGGGCTTGCTGCCTCGCCAAAATAATGTTGAAGACATCAAGGCCTTTTTCTAGGTCCTGGGATGGAAAAGACACAAAGCAACTTTACCCAAGAGAGGAGAGAGGCTGAACATTCAGAACTCCATGCTTTTTCTATAATTTTTTAGAAAATTTATAAATGTAAAAGCTCATCTCTGAAGATGTGTGTGTGTATGTCTTCAAAGATTAGCTTTTACATTTATATTTTCTAAAAATTTTTTTCCATTTTACATCTTTTTGTTCTCTATATAGTACATTTTACATTGATAGTATATATATTATTTATATTTATAGTTATTATATATATTATAATTTGTATTTTGTAAACATATTTTACCATTATATATATATGTGTGTGTGTGTGTGCGTGTGTGTGTGTGTGTGTGTGTATTGTATGCATATTTTTATGTATGCCACAATCACACGAAATACCTGCAGTTGTTTCTGGGTTTCTTCTGACACTTTGGTCTGCGTCAACCTGTTTTTGTATGTGTTTTTGTAATTCCTGAGGAGTTGCCTGTGGTGCCGGATGTTGCTCCAGGACCACATGCGGGAGCACCGCCTGATATGGACCTCCAGGATGCTGTTTCCGGCGTATTTCCACCTGGAAGAACAAAGCAGAAGCAGAGCAATGAACACAACCTGTAGGTAAAGGTAAAAGTAAAGTCCAAAACACCTGGAGGGAGGGCCAAAGTTGGCCCAGGCCTGGGTTAAAACCAAGCAGAAAAGTGCCCGTCTTACCACTGCCTGGCGTTCTGATGGAGCGGTGCCTCCGGCCTGTATTTTCTGTACGGAGCGTTTCGAACCATATAATCGATAGACTCCAGGAGGTCAATCATGCTCAGGTACTGCGCAGAGGGAAGGGGAGAAAAAGGGAATTTAAACCATCGGAGAGGCTCACGGGGATTCTCAGACTGGAGGGAAACATTCAAGGGGACGGACTCCGTCACTCATGTCTGGAAATGTGGTGGAATCATTGCACGGCAGGATGAAGGTGCTCACCTGGGGCTTGGTCAGCTCAACGGCAATGCTCTGGACTTCCATGCTCCAGTCCATCTTGGGCGTCTGCAGCTCCGTCTCCGCGTGAGGGTTCAGGTAGAGCTTGGCCGAGGCCGAGACCGGCTTGAAGACTGAGGGAAGGAGGGAAGGAAGGAAGGAAGGAAGGAAGGAAGGAAGGAAGGAAGGAAGGAAGGAGAGAGAAGAGGCTCCATCACACCCAGGACACAATAAGGAAACCAGGCACAAGCTGCACAGTGCCATCAGAAAGCTCAGCCTTATTGGAACCCGATAAACATATTTATATATTATATTTAAATATTATTATTAGTTATCCTACCAATGTTCCGATGTTGTCGTCATTATTATTCTAAAAATGTGCCAATGTTCCAATGCTGTATTATTATTCTGCCAATGTCCCAATATCATTTTTTTTATTCTGCCAATGTCATTTTTATTATTTTTGTTGTTGTTGTTATTATTATTATTCTGTCAATGTGCCAGTGCCAATTATTATTTTGCCAATGTGACAATGTTCCAATGCCATTATTATTATAATTATTATTTTGCCAATGTGACAATGTTCCAATGCCATTATTATTATAATTGTTATTTTGCCAATGTGACAATGTTCCAATGCCATTATTATTATTATTATTATTATTATTATTATTTTGCCAATGTGACAATGTTCCAACATCCCAATGCCGTTGTTGTTGTTGTTATCATGGATGGCGTGATTTTAATTATGGAGTGTATTGTTGATAAATATTCAATATGTTTTAATTTAAATCTAATTTTAACTGTAAGTTTTTGGAATTTTATGTGTTTAAGGCATTGATTAATTGCCTTTATGTAAGCCGCCTTGAGTCCCCTTCAGGGTAAAGAAAGGAAGTATAAATAAATAAATAACTAATCACTATTATGCCAATGTGACAATGTTCCAACACCATTATTGTTGTTGTTATATATATATATATATATAGCAAATCTAGAGCGGCTATCAGTCAGCTCTCGTAATCATAATTATAATTATTTAACAATGATCATACTTACTATACTGATCATTTGGCAGCTTTTGGCTGGGAGAAGGGACCCCTCTTTTCAACCGCTCCTGAAAATGACCAAAACAAAGCTAAACTGATAAATAACCTCAAGGATCTTTGGTTGCAATGACCATTGTAACTCAATTCCAACATGACCGTCTCATTGCTTTGGAATCAGTTGCAATGCAGACTCAGGAATAACCTGAATATCTTACATTTTAATGCACGGCCTTCAAAATACAGAGCATCGCTTTGTTTTCAAAGAAGTGTGAGAAAGATAACCCTTGGGGCGACGACTTGCAACAGTTCTCTTCCTTGCAAACAGCAATTCAGAAAAACAAGATGTGCAAACAACGAAACTGGCCTTTGTCCTGACAAATACCATGTTGTTTAACATCATCATTATTTATTATTATTACTACCCAAAAAAGAGACACAAAGCCAATACAACACCATTTAAAACCTTAAAGGTATACCAACATAAAAATTAAATTAAATTCAAACGGTATTAAAAAAATAGATACGCAGAAAATACCATATGTGCATATTTCACAGAGACCACGACAGAGAAACATTTCAAACGCTTTGATGTAAAGCACACGGGCAAATCGGGAATATATGTTAGCTAAATACAGATGAAGGAGAAAGGAGATGGCGAACATTTTTGCACCAAGACATAAACCAGTGTTTGCAGAGGCTCCGCTAAGCTTTACGGAGGATTTAGAGCAGAGTCTGGTTCTTAACAGGATAGTCGAAACAAGATCTTAGGGAGGATTTGGCTCTAAGTAAACATAATACTTCATGCAAGGGTAAATCAATGCTCCTCGACAAGGAAACAGGAGCTCAAATAGAGAGATTGCCACAATATCAAGGAATACGCTTCCGTTCCGGGAAAGAAGGCAATATAAAGCCAAATAATGCTTTCAGACGGGAAAAAGGCTGCCATAAATGTCTAAACGCTCCTACTTCCTTATTGCTCCTCATTTTTAAAAATGCAATAAAAGGGAGAGATTATATTGCATCTGTATGTTTCCTGTTTCATAACCTCCCTGTCTAAACTCTCCTGGAAAACAGAGCGCTCTCGATCCCAATTTCCAAAACAAACAGGACAGCTTAGTATCCTAGAAACCGTGGCCCCGTCACACTATGATAAGTTGCAATTCAGAAAGATGAATTAGAAATCAAGGCCTTGCAACAGAGGATCGTTCCAGGTATTCTGCTTGGTATTAGTGAGCAACTGACACTGATTTACATTAGGATTATGGTGTTATTTCAAATGCCCTTGTTGCACAGACTTCATCTTTCCGACGATTATATTCTAACACATTGTTTTGCCACTGGAAACCATCAGATAAAACACTAGGCTGAATGATCAGGTATCGTTTAGAAAGCCTTGGAATATATATCTGCTAGAGTTTGAATAATCATGCCCTGTTATAGACGGCAAAATAGCATCCCTTATGGAAAATGGCACCATCAAGGTTGCTCTGAATTTTTCAGGCTGCATGGCCATGTTCCAGCAGCATTCTCTCCTGAAGTTTGGCCTGCCTCTGTGGCTAACGGCATCTTCAGAGGCTCTTAGCTCAATAATGGGCTGCAATTTGGTGTTTTCTTTTGCTTTTTCAAACATTTTCAACAAAACGCAAAAGCAGAAGACCTATAAAGGAGGCGGTCCAGCTTTCGGCCAAAAACCCCAACGCTGCTGTTTCCGGACTTGCGTCCAAATGGAGAAAGCGGGCCTGTTGCATGAACTTATGAATCCCAAACCAAGGAAAGAAGGAAGGACCCAATGAAAGCCATTGGCTGCAAAGACCCTGGAGTCATTTGATTGCTTCTTCGAGTTAAAGACTCCAAAACAGGGGAAAGACCTGGCCCGGATGGAACACATGCAACTCCTTATCTGCTCTATTTAATAAACAAGGAATTGGTGTCTAAGCATCCTCGCTTATTGGAAATAACTGTCACATATTAAGTTTGACATTACCAGGATCTGTTCCCGGGAAGCGTGATAATACATTTCGCTGTCCACATTCCAATAGACGCTGAGCGCATCAAGCCGCAAGAGCTGAAAACGCAAAGACAGGTCATGAAACAACGGCACGGCGTGATGGAAAACCTCACTGAACAAATAGAAAAAACACTTTGTTTGCAAAATAAAGAACTTGGCCTCGAAGAAGACGACAAGGAGCGTATTACAAGCAACAGCTAATTCCGCAAGGCATTAAATTCTATGTAGGCCTTCAGATAATATTTTGCAGACTTTCCCTAGATAATGGTGAAGCCCTTCAAAATAATATCGTAGTTCCGAATGACAAAGCAAAGAGTGAAAGTTTCCACATCATTAATGGGTTAGAGCTCAAATTAGTCCTATCTAGAGTAGAATGAAAACACTGGAATTCAAGTTACTCAGTGCCTGTACAGAATCCAAACACACAATTGTACATCTTGGACTTCAAAGCACTTGTGTGCCTTTCATCTTGCTTTTGTCTTCCATTTGAAAACTTCCTCAGTACAAAAGGCGAGCCCTTATTTTTCCGCAAGCCATCAACTCAAACCAATTACTTTGGATGCGATCCAGAGGAAGTCATTGGACCAGCCCCAGGGAGCTCTTGGGTTTCGTGCATTGTAATCGAGGTGATGTAACAAAGCTTGCTTTTCGAGTCCAAGAGGTTTTAAAAAAAACAGAATCTGAGGCAGTTTCGAAGCAAAAGGAAGAGGAGAACGAATCTAGACTGCAAAGGGTTCAAGAAGAAAATCCCATTAAAGCAAACTCAGGCTATAGATGTACGGGGCCCCATATATTTCAAATTTTTTCCTTCCTAATTTCAGACTAAAATCGAGGAGACTGAAATACCATTGTTTAATTCTGCAGAGTCACTAACCGGTGGTCTTCGAATCAAGACAAGCCAAGATTAGGGTCAAGAAAAAATGGCACATTTTTATTTTTATCATTTTTTTCTTATATATATATATATATATATATATATATATACACACACACACACACACACACACACACACATACACACACACACTTTTCATATACACACACACTGTATATATACTTTTTTCTTTTTTTGTTTTTTGTTTGTTTTTCTATTTTCTTCTCTTTCTTTTTCACCCATCTTTCCTATCACAATATTGTTCTCACACTTTCAATGTATTCTATCCTCAATATTTTTATATATATATATATATATATATATATATATATATATATATATATATGAAAAAATGCCACATTTGACTGTCTCTGCATCATGGGTTTTAGAGTCTCAATTGACGCAAAACACACCAAGAATTCAAACTATATTTTTTTCTCTATCTATCCATAATTTTCAGAGAGTTTCACCTGTGCTGACGATCGTGCCATCACCGCTCAAGCGGGGAACTTTGAAATAGTTGGACAGAAGCTTTAGGTGCTCTTACTGTTTATTACACTATAATTCTCAATTTGCTTCTGACACAATAAATAAATAACTTGGCACATTTCCTGGTCCCATGAAAGCCTTTGAGCTGAACGAAATAAACTCTCTGAAACTTGAAGTTATAATTCTCTTGAAGAGAATGAAGGTACCTCTACAGACTGATAACATTTGTGGCGCTGACTCTACCTTGTATATGATCTTTGCAGCTTCATTCAGGATGCAAGGAGTCCAGTGTTCATTCGCAGTCTAGAAATGGGAAACAACAAAAATATTAGATTCATAATAGGTTGGCCTTCCCTCCAGGTGTTTTGGCTGTTAGGAATTGTGGGAGTTGGAGTCCAAAACACCTGGAGGCTCAAAGTTTGCAAATGGCTGCTATAGAGGAAAGAATTTTTTTCTTACCAATAAGCTGAGCTCTCCCAAAGTCATCCCAAAGGAAAGCGGCCGGCCGGGGTCCGTAATCTATGAAAGAGGAATTATTACTTATTACACCTCTTTGCCCAATTCCCATCAGCGTCAGTTGCCGCCATTGACGGGCAGCCCTGCCACTCACGTCGTCCTCGTACTTGACGTGGATGCTGGTGATTTTGACCTGGACGTTTTTGATGACCTGCGTGGCAAGCTTCTCCAAAAAGGTGTCTTTCTTCTCTTCCTTTGGTTTGTCTAGGAAACGAATTGGACAAATCAGCACCAGCTCGTTTTATTTTTATTTTATTTATTATTATTATTATCATTATATTTATTTATGTATTATTATTATTATTATCTATTTATTTATATCCCGCTTTTTTCCCCACAGGTGGGACTCAAAGCGGTAAACAAATGGTGAAAAAGCAATAATTGCAAGAACACAGCCTCATCACAAACACATTGCCTAGAGACATTATATAAACCATATAAAATAAGCATAATAAATAACCACATTTATCCCTGGGCCTTGAGCCATGGAGACTGCCCTTACAACGTGTCAGAGCCACAAACAGAATGAATGCACTTTGCTGGTTTCACCCACCTTTGGCGTGATCGTGGCCTTTGAACGGTTTCTTAAAGCGCTTTTTAGCCTTTTTAGACTTACGTCCTTCTCAACGCAAGCAGTTTCAATGGGAAAGGGATAGAGTTAGGCAAGTGTCAAGACATGATAAGTGACAGAAGACAAAAGAAGTTTACAGTGGAAAGCGAGGGCTTGCCTTTACCAAAAACACTCATTTATTTTAATTTAATTTAATTTATTTAAATGGGTAACTCTGAAACATGCTGGAGGATTAAAAGAAACCCTTCTCTGGGCATTTTCTAGGTCCCTCAACACAATTCCATCGCATTCAAAGCTCTTATATAAATACAACATGCTCAGTAAGTTTGCACAATAACAAAGCCGACAACACTATGTACATAATACAATTTGGAAAAAAAAATCTGTTCCTGGTTTGAAAGTGTTATTCCTGTTTAATCGTCCAGTATTTACTTCGAAAGTAGTTTTTTCTACTCCAGAAACTTCGCTTTTCTGGCTGCCACAAACTAGGTTGAATTGGGTGAGGGGCAATGAGATATTCACTGAAATACTAGAGCAAAACGTGCAGCAGGATGTCCTGCAGAAACATAGTTTTTGGCAGTTTAATAAACTTTTTCCATGTTTTTGATGATAAAACCAATTAGGAAATGACATTTCTAACCCAGGAACAAAAACCATAGGGTTGCATAGTGTAATTAACACAACAAATTAAGTCTTCTGGTTGCTTGCTCTCTAGGGAATAATTGCAAAGATACAGAGGCATGCTCATTTCCACGTACGCAAATAATATACAGTAAAATATTGATTCTTCCTGACACAGAAATTATGTTTGAAATCCAACTAATATCAACAAATTATAGTAGTATATCCAAAATATCATGCTGTGTGTTTTCCGGGCTGTCTGGCCATGTTTCAGAAGCATTCTCCTGACGTTTTGCCCACATCTATGGCAGAGGTTGGGAGGTATATAGGAAACAAGGCAAGTTGAGTTTATATAGATATATATATTTGTGGAATGATGTCTTTTCTGTTTGAGGCAAGTGTGAATGGTGCAAATGACCAGCTTGATTAACAATGAATAGCCTTGCAGATTCAATGCCTGGCTGCTTCCTGCCTGGGGAATCCTTTGTTGAGACTGCTCCTGGAACATGGCCAGACAGCCCAGAGAACTCACTGCAACCCAGTGATTCCAGCCATGAAAGCCTTCGACAATGCACTGAACTATAGATAAGTCAACTTGGAAGAACACTTTTTTAAAGTTGGGGCAGCAATGGCTCTAAGGTTTTCTCCACATGCACACAAAGTGAATAACAGTTCACGAAACATTTATAACGAGAATGAATGCAGCCTGCTTTTCTAGAGTTCCCTCCGCTGATAAACATGCGCGTACCCACCAGGTTTGGCCTCTTTGTACACTATGTTCTCCAGGCCATAAATGAAATCGGAGTGGTCGCCTTCATCCACGTGACAGCAGTAATGGGAAAGCATATGTTTCGTAAAAGAACATCTACTTTGCAATCTCAACCACCAAAAATAGAGATTTTTGCAAAAGAGAACAACTTCAGAAGGATGTAAAAAGACAGCTGAACTTTTCCCAACCATCTCTTTTAGGGCCACGGTTGGATCCCAATCGACAGCGTGAACCTGGCATAATCAGATGTCAGACCAGGCATGGGCAAACTTCGTCCCTCCAGGTGTTTTGGACTCCAACGCCCACCATTCCTAACAGCCTCAGGCCCTTTCCTTTCCCCCCTCAGCAGCTTATATAATTAATATAATAATTAATATAATGTTAATATAATACCAATGTAACATCATATCAAGCATCTTGCAACACACCAGAAATGCTTCCACAAAGGCAACGGAAAGACAGACATAGGAACCTTTCTAACAGCACAACAGCAATTGTTTTTTTTCCAGACTGAATAAGTATTTCACATTCTCCTTCCCAAACAACCAAACAACCAGGACTTTACAGAACAGATTTAATTTTAGGTGCAATTCTTGAAGTCCTTACCCTTTTCTGCTGCTTTGCGCAATGCGTCCTCGATCCTCGTCAGCTCCTTCTGCTTATTGTCCTGCAGGTACTTTTCTTCTTTCTCAGCATCATATTTTATGCCTAGAGATCAGAAGTTTACAGGGTTAGGTTTTAAGTCCAAACAAAGCCTCTGGAACAGGAACGGCTTAGTGCCACTCAAATTAGGACTGCCTCAAAAGCAAGAACGCAAACACATTCACATTGGCTTCAAAATCTCCACAAAGCACAATATAACAATCAGATTAGTGGTTTTATTATTGTTTTAATTGCCCATCAAATCCTTTGGAATGAACTTACTTGCGCCGGGAACAACAAGAAGATATAGGCCTTCGAGGGTTGCAACGACGGCTTCGCCATATAAATTCTTCCAAGGTATCTTCAGAGTGAGCTTATCTAAAAACAAAGGATATTTGGGGTTCATTTCATCTAGGAAACATCATCATCATCATCATCATTATTATTATAGTTTCTATTATTAGATTACTAGTTCCTGGCTGCTTCATTGGAAGAAAATAGAAATACTAATATTAATGATCATGGATTATTAATAATATATAATTAATATAATATTAATATTAATAATATTAATATAATATTAATATTAATAAATATATAATTAATAAAGGTCCCCTGACGTTAAGTCCAGTCGTGTCCGACTCGTGGATTGGTGCTCATCTTCATTTCTAAGCCAACGAGCCAGCGTTGTCCGTAGACACCTCCTAAGTCATGTGGCCGGCATAATTAATAATAATTTAATTAATAATTAAATACTAACAATAATAATTTGGGGTTATTATTAGTTAATATATATAATAAAAAATAAGGAATAATAAAGAATAAATTAATAATAAATTAATAATAAATTAATAAATTAATAAATAATAATACTAATAATAATAATAATAATAATAATAATAATAATAATCCAGAAGCTAGTAATCTATCTATACACATAATAAAAGTGAAAATATGTATGTGTGTATTTGCCTGGGGTGTTTGCTTACACAGACAAGCCCACAAACATCTATAGCTCCCACTACTCAGCTTAGCATAAATATGCAAACATTAAAACAGGATTAAATATAAACAGTATGAAACCGTATCTACTGACCCTAAGCCTGGCATTCAATCAAAATCTAAACTGAAAAATTAAACATATACAGTAGTTGAAGGCAACTATATTTTGGTGTCAATGAATGAACGCTAGGTTTGCTGGAATAGGGATTTATGTAGGAGGAAATGCAAAGCGATGGTTTCCTTATCAGAAGTCCCAAACAGGTCCAAAACTAAAAAGGGCATTGTTCGTTTTCCTTTCATACAGAAAAAGCACCTGCCCCAATAAAACTGAGTATTTAGCATGACACATGGATCTTGGCAGGGCATTCCATGACATTTTCTCACAGTAAACTGCTCCTTTTTTAAAATTCAAACACAGCCCAGCCTGAAACTGTGACATTAATGGCGCACTGGGTTTTTGTTTTTGCAGCGATCAGATAAGCAGCCCTTCATACAGGAAGCAAACTCTAATCGAAAGAGCCAAACACCAGGAACGCTTTGTGCTGCAGGTTCTCTATATTGTCAGCCTGAAATCCCAGATTCCACTTCCATTATTTGCAAAGGGAGTAAATCCTTTTACAAGAAGGTATTTGAATGTGATTGGCGCTGTCCAGGCCTGAACTTCATTCTCATCGTCAAAAACAGAACAGAGACGGAAGAAGGAAAGACAGGTAAACACGTTGCATTGCTGCCAAAAGGAAACACAGTGATGCCAAGTATAGTATAATTAAATAATTCAGTTTACGTATACAAAACGAAATGATATTGAAGACAATCCTCCTGTATATGAATTCCCAACCAAATGTCCTACACTTGGTCTAATTTCCTTGGAAATTCCTCTGACAGGCCCTTTTTAAAATACAACGTTATCAAGCTGCCAAACTGTGACTCAGTTTTCCATTTGTTTGTCGCCTCTAAATCAAAACACACCTTAGAATAGGAAGCTTACCTATCTGCCCAGCCTTTACACGGAAAGGTACATCCAATTCACTCTAAGGAGGAAGAGAAGACATGTATTCATGACACGTCAGAAATTAATACAATATAATACTAATAATAAAATATAATAATATTAATTATATATTACATGTGATATTGCTCATAATATTACAATATAGTGGCATAGTACAATATCTATATATATAAAAGAGTGATGGCATCACGGCGACCCACAAAACAACAAAACTACCGGCCCCCCAACCTCGAAATTTGACAACACAACCCATCATCCACGCCTCTAGGTTGATACAACAAAAAGAAAAGAAAAATAACGTCCTAATTAGAGAGAGAGGAAATAATTGCTTTTATCCAATTGCTGCCAGTTAGAAGGCTAAGCTCCTCCAACTTGGTCTCCTAGCAACCCAATAAAAAATAATAAAAAACACTAAAAAATTAATACAATAAAATACTATAATAACAGAAAATAACTAAAAATAATACAAGAAAATAATACAATATAATAAATAAAAATATAACTTACAATAAAATTAATAAAAAATGCAAATAACGTCAAATAAAAATTACACAACAATTTTTAACCAATACCACCACCACTTTGCCACAGCAACGCGTGGCCAGGCACAGCTAGTAGTAATATATAATGCAAATATTGTGCGATGCTAATAATATAATATATTGTATGTACACGTCAGTAAAATAATAGAGTAAAATAATAAATGTCACAATAATCATATCAGAGTAAAATAATAAATGCATTAATAATAAAAATAGCGTAAAATAGATGTAATAGTAACAATAATAATAGAGTAAAATAATAAATGTATTACTAATAATAAATAAAGTAAAATAATAAATGTAATTATACCAATAATAATAGAGAGAAAAATAAATGTACCATATATACTCGAGTATAAGCCGACCTGAGTATAAGCCAGCTGGGACCCTTACCCGAGTATAAGCCGAGAGGGGCTTTTTCAGTCCTAAAAAAGGGCTTAAAAACTTGGCTTATACTCGAGTATATACAGTAGTTTAAACAGCATGTGAAGCAAAGTAACAGTCATTCATGAAGTCAAAAAGCAGCTGACTTATGACCAGTTCAGCTCAATTACCTGACACGGGTTATGGGCCCAGCACACTTCAGCTGAACAAAGAAGCTAATGAGGGGCAATTAGCTGACAAAACGCAATATTTAATAATAATATAATAATAAATCTTTATTTATAACCCGCTTCCATCTCCCTGAGGGGACTCGGAGCGGTTTCACATGGGAACCAAGCCCAATCAAGAGATAAAACAATATGACGGCATATATAATTAAAGCAATAACAATAAAATTATTGACATATTTGGAGCCATAATAAAAACATTAATAATTCCAAATACTTTCTCCGCTTTGTTGATACTAAGTGGAGCACTGCTTTGACTAGGAGTGTGTGGATCACACTTTCCCCAGGCCCTGATTTGTGTGGTTTGCTTGGGCAACATGCTGAAAAGATGTCAACCCACAACGCGTTTGTTCGTGGGAAGCTTGTGAACAGATCTTAAAATACGTTTATATAGAATGCTTCAGGTGGAAAATAGGAGAGTATATGAGGAAGAGGGGGACAGTTGCTGGTCAGTTTCAAATGGACACACGTGTATATGTATATGTGTGTGTGTATGTGTAGACACACACACACATATACATACATATGTGTGTCCAGATTTTTATGGTGGACTCCCAACAACCACCATCGTAATAACAGTAAGAATCCTAATAATAATGCTCACCAGGGCATTCTCTTTGATGAGTAAGTTCTCAAGGGCCACGTTACCTAGAGAGGAAAAAGATTCCTGTTAGTTAGAATCATAGAATTATAGAGTCAGAAGAGACCCCGTGGGCCTGCTAAGAAACAGGAAAATCACACTCAAAGCATCCCTGACAGATGGTCATCCATCCTCTGCTTAAAAGCCTCCAAGGAAGGAGCTTCCACCACACTCAGGGGCAGAGAGTTCCACTGCTGAACAGCTCTCTCTCACAGTGAGGAAGTTCTTCCTCATGTTCAGCTGGAATCTCCTTTCCTGTAGTTTGAAGCCATTGTTCTGCGTCCTACTACTACTACTACTACTACTACTTTATTTTTCTACCCCGCCACCATCTCCCGGCAGCAACTCGGGGCGGCTACACGGGTCAGAAGCCCGAAATACAAACCAATAAATCAGTTAAAACACATTGCAACACAAAGACAGTAAAATCAGCAGTTACACAAAACAGTTACCTTAACCAAAACAATACAATAAATCATAAAAACTCAGTTAACCTATAAATCAGTTAAAAATAAAATCAGTTAAAATAAAGTAAAATAAAATGTCCTGGTCTACAGGGCAGCAGAGATTCTCACAGGAACACCTCAGCAAGCGAGAGTCCAAAAGTGGCAGGCTAAAACCTGGAACCTCAATTTATTATTTATTTATTTACAGTATTTATATTCCGTCCTTCTTTCTCACCCCGAAGGGGACTCAGGGCGGATCACATTACACATATAAGGCAAACATTCAGTGCTTTGACATAGAACAAAGACAGAGACAAACGCAGGCTCCGAGCTAGCCTAGAACTCATGACCTCTTGGTCAGAGTGACTTATTGCAGCTGGCTGCAGCTGGCTGCTCACCAGCCTGCGCCACAGCCCATGGCTGAGACTGGAAACTCCCTCCTGGGCACACACAATATGGGGTGACTTGGAAGACTTAGAACAGACTGTGCTCTGGCATCACGAGATGCAGAACCAACCTTAAGAAATGGGGCCACAAAGTGGAGTCCACGACATGCGAGTGTGGAGAAGAGCAAAGCACAGACCACCGACTACAATGAGGTTTGGGCCCTGCCACATGCACAGTGGAGGACCTTCTTATTCTGCTCAAAGGACATTTAGTATCATGTCAAGTTGTTGTTGTTTTTTTAAACTTTGTTTGTGTTTTCAAATACATTACAACTTCCTACGTAAACATGGCTGAAGCCTGAAGCAAGGCCTTGCAACAAACTGGCCTTCGGGAGCCACACTTCTGCCGCGCAAGAGTTTGGGAAGTTCCCCTCCAAAAAGCAGCAGCAGCAGCAGCAGCAACCCGTGGCTCACATGATCTGCAAGCCGTGTCTCCTGTCGAAGAACACATACAGTTCCTGTGAGTCATCCCTGGGCAAAGGGTTCCCAAAACCAGGCCTGGCTCTCCTCTCCTAGCCTCCCCCATGGCCTCGCTGCAGGACGGCCCCAGAAAGTCAACATGGAAGGGTTGAACAGCCCGACAAGCTTAAGACGCCCGCCTTTTCCAAGCATTAACTTTCCCCGTTTCGCTGAGCTGAGCGAAATCCAGGAAGCATTCTCAACAAAGGATTTCCCCCCCAGGCAGGAAGCAGCCAGGCCTTGAGGCTGCAAGGCTATTCAATGCTAACCAAGGTGGTCCCTGGCAACATTCACACCGGCCTCCAACAGACAAGAGTTCTTTGCTTGTTATTACTTGTTATTATTATTATTATTAAGCAGAGATGCATGGGCATCAGTCAGGAGGGCTTGGGTGGTGCTTTCTATTATTATTATTATTATTATTATTATTATTATTATTATTAAGCAGGGATGCATGGCCATATGTCGGGAGGGCTTGGGTGGTGCTTTCTATTATTATTATTATTATTATTAAGCAGGGATGCATGGCCATCTGTCAGGAGGGCTTGGGTGGTGCTTTCTATTATTATTATTATTATTATTATTATTATTATTATTATTAAGCAGGGATGCATGGCCATCTGTCAGGAGAGCTTGGGTGGTGATTTCCATTATAACTATTATTATTATTATTATTGTTATTATTATTATATTAAGCATGAATGCATGGCAATCTGTCGGGAGAGCTTGGGTGGTGCTTTCCATTGTTACTACAGTAGAGTTTCACTTATCCAACACTCGCTTATCCAACATTCTGGATTATCCAATGCATTTTTGTAGTCAATGTTTTCAATATATCGTGACATTTTGGTGCTAAATTCGTAAATACAGTAATTACAACATAACATTACTGCGTAATGAACTACTTTTTTGTCAAATTTGTTGTATAACATGATGTTTTGGTGCTTAATTTGTAAATCATAACCTAATTTGATGTTTAATAGGCTTTTCCTTAATGCCTCCTTATTATCCAAAATATTCGCTTATCCAACGTTCTGCTGGCCCATTTACGTTGAATAAGTGAGACTCTACTGTACTTGTTATTATTATTATTATTAAGCAGAGATGCATGGCCATCTGTCGGGAGGGCTTGGGTGGTGCTTTCTATTATTATTATTACTATTATTATTATTATTAAGCAGGGATGCATGGCCATCTGTCAGGAGAGCTTGGGTGGTGATTTCCATTATAACTATTATTATTATTGTTGTTATTATTATTATATTAAGCATGAATGCATGGCAATCTGTCGGGAGAGCTTGGGTGGTGCTTTCCATTGTTACTATTATTATTATATTAAGCAGGGATGCATGGCCATCTGTCAGGAGAGCTTGGGTGGTGATTTCCATTATAATTATAATTATTATAATTATTATACAGTAGAGTCTCACTTATCCAAGACTCGCTTATCCAACGTTCTGGATTATCCAACGCATTTTTGTAGTCAATGTTTTCAATACATAGTGATATTTTGGTGCTAAATTCGTTAATACAGTAATTACTACGTAGCATTACAACATATTGAACTACTTTTTCTGACAAATTTGTTGTACAACATGATGTTTTAGTGCTTAATTTGTAAAATCATAGCCTAATTTGATGTTTAATAGGCTTCTCCTTAATCTCTCCTTATTATCCAACATATTCGCTTATCCAACGTTCTGCTGGCCCGTTTATGTTGGATAAGTGAGACTCTACTGTAATTATTATATTAAGCATGAATGCATGGCAATCTGTCGGGAGAGCTTGGGTGGTACTGTCCATTGTTATTATTATTATTGTTATTATTACTGACACAATGACGTTGTATGACACAGCAAACAAGATAGATATGCTAGATTTCGTTTCACAAAATCACAAGTCGAATACTTCCCAAGTGTCTAGGACTGTGTGATGTATTTTCGGATGATGCGTGCAGATCCCAGTAGGGTGGCCTTTTGCAGTTGGCAGATCGTAATTTTGTCAATGTCTATTGTTTCCAAATTATAATAATAATTATTGTTATTATTATTATTATTATTATTATATTAAGCAGGGATGCATGGCCATCTGTCAGGAGGGTTTGGGTGGTGCTTTCCATTATAACTATTATTATTATTATTGATTATTGATTATTATTATTATTATATTAAGCAGGGATGCATGGCCATCTGTCAGGAGGACTTGGGTGGTGCTTTCCATTATAACTATTATTATTATTGTTATTATTATTATTATTATTATTATTATTATATTAAGCATGGATGCATGACCATCTGTCGCGAGGGTTTGGGTGATGCTTTCTATTATTATTATTATTATTAAGCAGGGATGCATGGCCATCTGTCAGGAGAGCTTGGGTGGTGCTTTCCATTGTTACTATTATTATTATTATTATATTAACATATTATATTAACATTGGAAGGGAACCTCAAGGCCCTTCAGCCCAACCCGCTTCTGCCTTCGTGCCGGGAAAGGCACCACGCAATCCCTCCCGACAGACGGCCAGCCCGCCCACCTCCCTCCGTCCCGCGGAGGCCTCCTCCTCCTCTCCTCACCGCCCCAGATGCCGAGCTTGAGCTGGGACTTGTTGAGGTTCTCCACGTATCCGCCCAGGAAGCGGTTGAGGAGGTCGGCCACCACCGACTCCAGCACCATGGCCGCGGCGACGCTGCCCCTCCGCCGCCTCACGACAGAAAGCCCGCCCGGCCCCACTGCGCATGCGCCAACCCTTCTCCCTGCAGCGGGCTCTTTAATTCTTCCCTCCTCTGTCAGTCCCAAGGTCCTTTCCCTCCTCTGATAGGTCGCCGCCTCCTGTCCATCACTGTCTCTCGGTCCCGCCCCCTTTCTTCTTCCCTCCTCTCATAGGTCTAGGCTTCTTCCCTCCTCTAATACGTCGACGCGTCCCGTCCATCATTGTCTCTTCCCGCCCCCCTGCTCCTTGAGAGTGGAAAGAGGCATTCCTTTGGCGCATGCGCAGACTCTTCTCATTCCCCTCCTCACCTGAGGGGATTTGGCTGCGCACGCGCATACTCACTTTCTGCTTCTTTCCCAAATTCAGTTTAAAAGTCAAAGCCTTCGTCGCTCTTGGAAGTATTGCACCTGAATGCAGTAAGAAATTGTTGTTGTTGTTGTATTTATTTAGAACTTTAAGAGAATGATGCAAACCATTAAAAAATAGAGAGTTAAAAGTATTGAAACCATTGAAAATAGTGTTAAAACCATTAAAAATAGAGCCTTGCAAACATTGAGACCATTAAAAATAGTGTTAAAACCATTACAAATAGAGCATTAAAAGAACTGAAACCATTACAAACAGGAAGCAGCCAGACTTGGAAGCTGCAAGGCCATTCAGGAGAGAACGTCAGGAGAGAATGCTGCCAGAGCATGGCCAGGCAGCCCGGAAAACACACAGCAAGCCAGAGTCAAAACCATTAAAAACAGAGCCTTAAAAACATTAAAACCATTTAAAAAATAGTGTTAAAACCATTAAAAATAGAGAATTAAAAGCACTGAAACCATTAATAATAATAGTAATAATAATAATAAAACTAAATAATTAAAAATTGAGTTAAAGCATTAAAATAGAGACAAACCCATTAAAACTGAGCTTCAGAGCATCAAAACCATTGAAAATGGAGTTAAAAGCATTAAAATATAGAATTAAAAGAACCAAAACCATTATTATTATTATTATTATTATTAATAATAATAATAATAAAACTAAATACAGTAGAGTCTCACTTATCTAACATAAATGGGCCGGCAGAACGTTGGATAAGCGAATATGTTGGATAATAAGGAGGCATTAAGGAAAAGCCTATTAAACATCTTAGGTTATGATTTTACAAATTAAGCACCAAAACATCATGTTACACAACAAATTTGACAAAAAATGTACTTCAATATGCAGTACTGCTACGTAGTAATTACTATATTTACTAATTTAGCACCAAAATATCACGAAATATTGAAAACATTGACTACAAAAATGTGTTGGATAATCCAGAACATTGGATAAGTGTTGGATAAGTGAGACTCTACTGTAATTAAAAATAGAGTTAAAGCATTAAAATAGAGACAAACCCATTAAAAACAGCATCAAAGCATCGAAACCATTGAAAATAGAGTTAAAAGCATTAAAAATCTAAAGTTAAAACAACCTAAATCTTTAAAAAAATAGTTAAAACCATTAAAATAGAATTTAAACCATTTAAAATAAAGAGTTCTGCAGCGTAGATGCGCATTGACTAGCATGCGCTTTCTGGCACTTCCAGAGGGAGGCATCCGTGTTGCATCCAAAACGAAGTCTTCATTTATATTCAGTGCTAAAAGCTGGGAAATAAACGAATAAATATTCTACAGTTAGGCTTGCGGTCATATTGACAACATTGGGGATTTTTTTCCCTCTCTTTATAGCCGCTCAATAGAGATTAAACACCTGGGATAAGCGCATGACGGGTCAGTGGCTCAATGGGGCATTCTATTCGATCGATATCTTTGCTCATCTGGAAAAATAATAGGTGTAAATGTAAATGTCACTGGTGCATCTGGGAGCTATTTTTACCTCCAAACCCGGTTTGTTTTCAAAACAGAAGCAATGCGGAGTTGCTAAGGGGAGATAAGCAAGGGACTGATCACTAATCAATAAGTATAAATTTCACGAAATTGGCGGCGTCTCAGATTGACATCTGCCCAATGACTGTGTCCGCAATGCGGAATTATAGTGGTTTGAGACCCTTGGCTTCATGTTTTAGTGCAGGGTCCCCAAACTTTTTAATATATATATATATTTATTATGTTATAAATAATAGATACAGTGAAAGCGAGGAAAACATTTGCTCTGGGATAGTAAAGCAGAAGTGTAGGAAAAATAGAAGTGGAGAAAAAACATCTATATGTATATGTATACAGTAGAGTCTCAGTAATCCAAGCTAAATGGGCTGGTAGAAGCTTGGATAAGCGAATATCTTGGATAATAAGGAGGGATTAAGGAAAAGCCTATTAAACATCAATTTAGGTTATGATTTTACAAATTAAGCACCAAAACATCATGTTATACAACAAATTTGACAGAAAAAGTAGTTCAATACGCAGTAATGTTATGTTGTAATTACTGTATTTACGAATTTAGCACCAAAATATCATGATATATTGAAAACATTGACTACAAAAATGGCTTGGATAATCCAGAAACTTGGATAAGCGACGCTTGGATAAGTGAGACTCTACTGTATATATACACATATAAAAAGAGAAAAAAGAGAAGAAAAAAAGAGGGATTTTTTAAAAAATATATTGTGTGACTTCCCATTGTCCTATTGAGAGTTTGCAAGTCCTAATAGTTACCATTGTCCATTTGTCTTTTACGGTTTAACCGTTTTAATATTTTAAAGTATTTTCATATGTCAGATAAGTCCATTGTTATTGTATATCCATCCTTTCGAATAAAGTCTCTAAAGCCTGAACTTTTTAAACAGGGGGCCAGTTCACGATCCCTCAGACTGATCCCTTGGCCACTGAGCAATAATAATAATAACAGTAATAGTAATAATAATAATAATAATAATAATAATAATAATAATAATAATAATAAAAAAGAGGGTTGGAAGAAACCCCAACACATGGCCTCCCAGCCTCAATGTTAATAATAATAATAATAATATTAATAGTCTTTTGCTGTATACAGTGTTGAAAACTTAATAATAATAATAATAATAGTCATAATCATAATAAACATAACAAAGAGAGGTTGGAAGAACCCGGCTTATTGGAGAAAAGCCTTGTTTGCCTGCGTTCCAAGTGTAGTCTGCATCCAGTGTCAGCTGGGCCCGGCCACGTGTTGCTGTAGCGTAGTCTACTGGTTTTGAAAAAAAAAGGAATGAGGAAGCGGTGATATTTAATATATGTTATATGTCATGAAATACATAATGTCGTGAAATATATTATGCGCGAGTATGAATGAGTTGAATGCATGGGAGGAAGGAATGAGAGCTATCTTTTGGAGACACCATTCAAAAATATTAAGGCCTGCAATGACTAGCTACTTGCTTGCTGAACTGTAATTAAAATTTGCTAATCAGAGCTGAAATAGTTGAACTGCCTGGTAAACTGTGTTTTTTGAGTGAAGGACATACCTTAGATGTGTTGGTGTACAGTGGCCAAATTTGGTGGCATTTGGTCCAGTGGTTTTGTTGTTAACCCAATCCTAATTATGCACAGAACATTTATTTATATATATATATAAATATGCCATGGTCTTTTGCCTTCTCTGCCCAAGAAGACCAAGAATATTGACTATTGACCCTCCAGGGAGTCGATCCCACTCCCCTCCATCTGTTCTGCATCAGGCTTGGCCGCAAAGTCTCTTCAATAATCAACAGCCACCATCTGTTTCAGTGTATTTACGATCCGAAGGGGAGGTTTTGGAAGGTAAACAACTCTCAGCCGGTGCCCAGCAAAAGCACCTCGGGATTTCCCGGCAAAACCAGACCCGGCATGAATTTGCGTGTTTACGAGACGGGGATAAACGCCACGCATGGAAATGGCTTCCCGGCCTTTGCAAGCTTGTTCTGTGCTCTCTTTGGAGCAGATGTATAAATACAAGAAAAGCTTGGACTTTCTTTAACTCGTGTTGTTTCTCCAGCAAGTGGCATTGAACTGCATTAATTCTTTAGTGTAGATGCCACCCAAGTTGGGGGGAAAGGACCGAGGATGTACGCCTGAACTCACTTCCTTCAAAAACCACGTCCTTCCCTTTGCGATGCCCACGTCATCCCATTTTCTCATCTCGTCCCTGTTTGCACTTGTTGCTAAGGGGAGACGGGGCATTGGACCAATATTTGCCCATATATTTCCTGGGATGAACCAGGAAATTAGTCATTTCAAAGGGCTACCAGTGGGCCTCGGCGGCTATCACAAAATGATTTCTTAATAGAGCATCGAATGTTGAAAAAGCGACAATAATAATAATAATAATAATAATAATAATAATAATAATAATTTATTTTTATTATTACAGATTTGTCACATATTTTGTCCAGGGTTAGAGAAAGAAAGAACCCTTGTCTCTTTCAAGCAAGTGTGAATGTTGCAATGAGCAAGCTTGAATAGCATTGAGTAGCTTTGCAACTGCGGAGTCAATCAGTGAGGGTATCTGCCTAGAGGTAGCCTGGCTGTTGTTGCCTGGATGCACCCTCTGTTTGGAAGGTGTTCACTGGCCCCTGATTGCTTATTGTCTGGAGTTCCCTTGTATTATATATACTAATATAATAATTATATTATAATGGCGCAGCAGGGTTAATCTGCTGAGCTGTTGAAGTTGCTCACCGAAACTTTATTTTTGTACCCCGCCTCCATCTCCCCGAAGGGACTCAGGGCAGCTTACATATGGTGCAAAGTGCCAAATCTGGGGAACAGGGTGAGCTCCTGCTGTTAGCCCCAGCTTCTGCCAACCTAGCAGTTCGAAAACATGCGAATGTGAGTAGATCAATAGGTACTGCTCCATGCAGTCATGCCAATGGCCACATGACCTTGGAGGTGTCTACGGATAACGCCAGCTCTTCGGGATGAGATGAGCACCAACCCCAGAGTCGGACACAACTAGACTTAACGTCAGGGGGAAAACCTTTACCTTTACTAATATTATAATATAACAACATTATTAATAATATATATATATATATATATATATATATATATATATATATAATATTATATATTATATAATATATATTCTATAATATATATTATATTATAGATGACCTTTGGGGTGGGGAACCTTTCAACTCTATGACATTACCGTTGCATTGTTTACCTTTCAGCATCTTCTACTTGAAGCCAACTCAATCACTTCTTGGGAATCATATATATATATATACTAATATAATTATTATATTATATTATAGGCTTACACTCTCTTATAAAAAATAATTATATTCCTACCTGCATTTGACCTAGAACGCTCCTCCATCTCCCTGTTTCATAACAGTTCCTTGTGTAACGGTGAGCCGCCATTGTAAAGTTATTTAGATATGATTCAGCAGCATTAAAGTTCAGATTTTATTAAAACTGGGGCAGCTTTTCTAAGGAAGTTGACCGGGTGCCTGAAACTGGGTCATTCAAACCTTGAAATAACATGTTTATTAGGTCTGATGTATTCTTTCATGTTCACCTGATGAATCACCTTTCTTGCAGGTGCAACCTTGCAAATCCTGGACCCTGTTTTGTCCTTTCACCCCAAAAAGGAGAAAAGTCACCCCTGCCTTCCTTTCCGGATCTGCTATCAATGGTATGTCTGCTTTTTAAAATATTTGTATTTTGCATTGCTTTTAATGTTGCGAGCTGCCTTGGGTTTCAATTTAGAGAGGAAAGCGGGATAATGATAATGACGATGATGATGATCATGTCATAATAATAATAATAATAATAATAGTAATAATAATGGATAGCTGTGAGTTTTCCAGGCTGTTTGGCTATGTTCCAGAAGCATTCTCTTCTGACGTTTCTCCCACATCTATGGCAGGCATCCTCAGAGGTTGTGAGGTCTTTAGGAAACTAGGCAAGTGGTGTGTGTGTGTGTGTGTATAATTATTTATTTATTTACAACATTTTTAACCCGCCTTTCTCACCCGAGGGGACTCAAGGTGGCTTACAACACCCGGCAAGATTCAATGCCAAACAATCAATAAAATTAACAACACATTTAAAACCATTAACAGTAATCAGTAAAAATACATTATACAAACATTAAAAAGCATTACAAACATATAAATTACTTAATTCCATTCTTCCAAGAACCTTGTACATAGACCTTAATTCAGACCGTGTCAATATTTGATATATACCTGTGGAATGATGTCCAGGATGGGAGAATAAAAGAATTCTTATCTGTTAATGTTGCAGTTGGCTACCTTGATTTGCATTGAATGGCCTCGCAGCTCGAAGCCTGGCTGCTTCCTGCCTGGGGGAGTCCTTTGTTGGGAGGTGTTAGCTGGCCTTGATTGTTTCCTGTCTGGAATTCCCCTGTTTTCAGAGTGTTGTTCTTTATTTACTGTCCTGGTTTTAGAGTTTTTTTAAATACTGGTGACCAGATTGTGTTCGTTTTGATGTTTTCCTCCTTTCTGTTGACGTTGTCCACATGCTTTTTGTGGATTTCAATGCCGTCTTTGTGTAGCCTGACATGGTGGTTTTGAGAGTGGTCCAGCATTTCTGTGTTCTCAAATAATGTTATTATTTTGTTATATTATGTTCTGATGATAGGATTATTACATTATTTCACTTATTATTATTATTTTGTTATGTCATATTGTTATATTATGATATGACGATAATTACATGATCCCTACATTGCTTCACTTCTGGTCCCAGAAGCCGCGGATACGGGGCACTACTATACGTTGACGACTTCATGTTAACAGTATTTAATATTTTTGCACCATTGCACTCCACGTTCGTGCCTCGTTGTGCTGCCGTGATTAAACAAAACCCAATGAAGGTTGTATTGAAAGGGTTTCCTAGAAGCCCATGTGACCAAAGCATGCCCTACAAGGAGAACCTTACAATTTCAATGGAGATAAAAGAGTCCGAAGGGTTGATAAGCGTCGCCTTCGAAACACCCTTGAAGCAAAGGCGATAGAAATGCAACGTTTACCAAAAACATGTGTCGATGTTCGGATCATATTTGTGTGCAGTGAGCGCGGAAATATAAATACGGGAGATTAGATCCATCCCCGGCACGCTAGACATTCCGCTATTAGGTTTATCCATTTATCGTAATGTTTGTTTTCCTACAACAAGGTTTGATTGTTATTGTGGACAACAAACAAGTAGCCGGCGGTCAAACTCAGGGTCAAATGTTCAGTGCTCTCTGAATACGGGTGAACTATAACTCCTGGATGCCAAGGTCAATCTTCCTGAAACCCCACCAGTATGCCATGCTGGGTCTGTGTGTCATGTTTGGTCCAGATCCATCATCTACTGGGATCAGTGTTTTCTGAATACAGGTGAACTATAACTCCCATAGTCAAGTTCAATCATCCCAAAACCCCACCAGTATGTCATATTGAGTCTGTGTGCCAAGTTTGGTCCAGATCCATCATCTACGGGGTTCAGTGTTTTCTGAATACAGGTGAACTATAACTCCCGGATGCCAAGGTCAATCTTCCTGAAACCCCACCAGTATGCCATGCTGGGTCTGTGTGTCATGTTTGGTCCAGATCCATCATCTACTGGGATCAGTGTTTTCTGAATACAGGTGAACTATAACTCCCATAGTCAAGTTCAATCATCCCAAAACCCCACCAGTATGTCATATTGAGTCTGTGTGCCAAGTTTGGTCCAGATCCATCATCTACGGGGTTCAGTGTTTTCTGAATACAGGTGAACTATAACTCCCGGATGCCAAGGTCAATCTTCCTGAAACCCCACCAGTATGCCATGCTGGGTCTGTGTGTCATGTTTGGTCCAGATCCATCATCTACTGGGATCAGTGTTTTCTGAATACAGGTGAACTATAACTCCCATAGTCAAGTTCAATCATCCCAAAACCCCACCAGTATGTCATATTGAGTCTGTGTGCCAAGTTTGGTCCAGATCCATCATCTACTGGGATCAGTGTTTTCTGAATACAGGTGAACTATAACTCCCATAGTCAAGGGCAATCATCCCAAAACCCCACCAGTATGTCATATTGAGTCTGTGTGCCAAGTTTGGTCCAGATCCATCATCTACTGGGTTCAGTGTTTTCTGAATACGGGTGAACTATAACTCCCATATTCAAGTTCAATCATCCTAAAACCCCACCAATATGCCATGCTGGGTCTGTGTGTCATGTTTGGTCCAGATCCATCATCTACTGGGTTTAGTGTTTTCTAAATAAAGGTGAACTATAACTCCCATATTCAAGATCAATCATCCTCTGGATGCAGGGTGAACTATAACTCTCACCTGAGTGACTCAGTCCCCCATCCATTCCAGCCCCTGAATAATAAATAATAATCACTGATTTTAATATATATTTTAATTCATTTTTGTGCTATCGCAAGCTCCCTATGACAAAACATTATAAATATAGGATTATGTTCTATTTCCTGGCACTTTCGCAACCCAGCGGTGGACAAGATGTTCTCGCTCCTTTCATTGCTGCAAAGGTGCAATTTCATATATATATATATATATATATATATATATATATATATATATATCTTCATTCCCCAGGAACTGGTCCTTCTATTTTCGGCCCTAAAAGAGGTTCAGGTGTGTGAATAAAAGCCTTTCTGGGCAATGAGTGGCGAAAGCGTATTTCGGGAAGTGACAATGAGATGGTATTAATAGTTATAACGCTGACCGGAAAAGGAAGTAACCTGAACCAGATCTCTCTTGCTTTTTCCCCCTCTTGAATTGTCATTTTTCTCACGTTGTTATTGTTGACAAGGGCTTCCGGATGTGCCATTGAAAGAAACTTTCATCTACAGAAGCAAAAGAGGTTTTAATTTAGGAATTTCAACAAACGTATCTGCATTTTTGTAATTTTGACAGTTTATTTGTGTATTTTAACTGTGTTGAACCCCACTGCCAGGTGAACCCCCCAATACGTGAAGTTTGTGATGCTGGGCAAGTTTGCTCTAAAGCAGGCATGGATGGCCATCTGTCGGGAGGGCTTGGGTGGTGCTTTCTATTATTATTATTATTACTATTATTATTATTAAGCAGGGATGCATGGCCATCTGTCGGGAGGGCTTGGATCGTGCTTTTACTTATTATGAAGTGGGGTGAATGGCCATCTGTCAGGAAGGCTTGGGTTGTGCTTTCTATTGTTATGAAGTGGGGTGAATGGCCATCTGTCGGGAGGGCTTGGGTCGTGCTTTCTATTGTTATGAAGTGGAGTGAATGGCCATCTGTCGGGAGGGCTTGGGTTGTGCTTTCTATTGTTATGAAGTGGGGTGAATGGCCATCTGTCGGGAGGGCTTGGGTTGTGCTTTCTATTGTTATGAAGTGGGGTGAATGGCCATCTGTCGGGAGGGCTTGGGTGGTGCTTTCTATTGTTATGAAGTGGGGTGAATGGCCATCTGTCGGGAGGGCTTGGGTGGTGCTTTTACTTATTATGAAGTATAATGTATTTTATAGGCAGTGTGGAAAAAGCCTGTTCCCCGGGCACCACTGTGGCTGAGGGGGTTGCTATGACATGAAGGGGGTGGGGCCTAAAGGGGGCGGGGCCTACCCTTCTGACTGGCAGCCAGGGGGACAACGGCTCTTCCTCATCCTCTGGACTTTATTTTTCTAGGTTTTTTAAATTGAAAGACACAGATTGGATGACTATGTCTTTCGTGGCCAGATTTGGTGTGATTTGGTCCAGTGGTTTTGTTGTTTACTCCATGAGAAAAACACACATTACATTTTTATAGATATAGATATAGATTATTATTAGGCCTCGGAGGAAGGGCTATGGCAAACCATGTTCAGAATGATGTGGAAAATCATCATCATCATCCTCAAGAGCAGGACTTCCCCTATTAGTTCTAAATGTGTCCCTTTGGAATCAACAATTTACAATGGACTTCCAGTAAAGAAAGGCGAAGGAGCGTGGATTTCCTCCTCTAATAGATGGCTAATTTATTGGGAAAATCCCCGATTGCTTCCGTTTTTGGATCCGTTTTCATTTTCAGGGAAAGAGAAGAGCTGTAGACAAACCTCTCGCTCAATGCCTGCTGTTGGCATTTCCCAGCAGCCCCATAAAAGAATAAATAAAATCCAATATTTGGAATAAATGGGGGGGGGGGGGGGGGAAACCCAGCAGATAAGATTCAGGAAAGAAAACAATAGGCCTGCACGCAAACCTCCTCTAATCTGCCTGGATTTCTTTGTGTTTCCACTTAACGTAATTATGGCTGCGATAAGGCCTCGGCCGGCTATGATTCCGTTACCGTATTGACTCGAATATAAGGCTCACCTCCATTTCCAAAATTTATATTTATTAATAACAAATATAAATATTTATAAATAATAAATATAAATTTAATAAATTATTCTTTGTTATTTATTTATTTATATATTATTTGTATATAAACAATATAAATACAATATAATTGAATATAATACATTTGTATTTATTATATTCAATTATATTATGTTTATATTATTTATATTATTTAATTTTTGTCTTTTATGGTAGAAGGGGGTGGACTGGATGACTTTTGGGGTTCCCTTCCAAATCTAGGATTATTATCTATTATTATTATTATTATTATTAGTGATGGCCATGTGTCAGGGGGGATCGGATTTTGTCCTTTACAGTAGAAAGAGGTTGGACTGGATGGCTTTTGGGGTTCCCTTCCAAATCTAGGATTATTTTCTATTATTATTATTATTATTATTATTAAAGATGGCCATCTGTCAGGAGGGATCGGATTGTGTCCTATACAATAAAAAGAGGTTGGACTGGATGGCCCTTTGGGGTTCCCTTCCAAATCTAGGATTATATTATTATTGTTATTATTATTATTATTACTAGCTGTGCCCTGCCACGCGTTGCTGTGGCCAATTGGAATGGCACTGAATAGCCTCGGTGTTCGTTTTTCCTGGTTTTGGGGGTTTTGCGGGTCCTGGTTTGGTTCTGGAGGTTCGGTTTCATGGTAGGAACCTAGCTGGAAGGCCGTTGGGTTCTGTTGTCAAGTTTCGTGGTTCTGAGCATTTAGTTTTGTTGTTTACTTCTAGGCCCAAATTTCATTACCCTTATATATAGATAGATAGATAGATAGATAGATAGATATAGATATATATATAGATTATTAAGGATGGCCATCTGTCGGGAGTGATCAGATTGTGTCATTTATGGCAGAAAGAGGCTGGAATGCATGGCCTTGGGGATTCCCTTCCAAGTCTAGGATTGTTATCTATTATTGGCTGGCATGACTGCATGGAGCACTGTTACCTTCCTGTCGGAGCAGTACCTATCGATCTACTCACATTTTTGCATGTTTTCAAACTGCTAGGTTGTCAGAAGCTGGGGCTAACAGCGGGAGCTCACCGCACCCCCCAGATTCGAACCACTGACCTTTCAGACAGCAAGTTCAACTCGGGGCTGGCCTTTCTGTGCCCTGGCTGCTGCGTGACGTTTGCTCTGCTCAAACATCCTTCTCCTGGGCGCCACCGCGGCCGCACATGGCCCGCGACGTGAGCCACCGCGTGTTGTGTTGCTCTGGCGACGGCTTTATCTCCACGGGCCCCTCATTAAGGCTGCGGGTGGGATGGCCTGTTGGAGCGTGAGCAAGGGCACATCGTTCGACACTGTGCGCTTTGACACAAGTTTGAAATGCTGTGGGAATGAACATATACAAGATGTGTATATGTTGTGAGTTTTCCGGGCTGTATGGTCATGTGCCAGAAGCATTTTATCCTGACGTTTCGTCCACATCTACGGCAGGCAGATATAGAAATCTCACTTACTGTATATACTCGAGTATAAGCCTAGTTTTTCAGCCCTTTTTTAGGACTGAAAAAAAACTTCCTCAGCTTATACTCAGGTGAGGGTCCTGGTTGGCTTATACTCAAGCATATATGGTATATTTATTATTTTTCTCTATTATTATTGGTATTGTTACATTTATTATTTTACTCTATTAATTATTATTATTACATTTATTATTTTACTCTATTATTGTTGTTACTTTTACATTTATTTTACTCTGTTTTTGTTATTAATACATTTATTATTTTACTCTATTATTACATTTACTATTTTGCTGATTTATTATTATTATTATTACATTTATTATTTCACTCTATGATTATTAAAAGGATACATAAGCACATTTACATTGAAGAAGATGAAAATAATGATTCAATCAGAGTTGAACAGTCATATCTTAAATTACAGTTTGATGTAAAGATTCAAAAACATTTAAACTACTGATGCCTCAATTAATGCAATTTTATTGGTATCTCAGCTTATACTACAGTCAATGTTTTCCCAGTTTTTTGTGGTAAAATTAGGTGCCTCGGCTTATATTCGGGTCGGCTTATATTCGAGTATATACGGTACTTAGTTTCCAAACAGACTCTTCAACATCTGAGGATGCCTGCCATAGATGTGGGTGAAACGTCAGGAGAGAATGCTGCTTCTGGAACATAGCCATACAGCCCGGAAAACTCACAGCAATCCAGTGATTCCAGCCATGAAAGCCTTCGAGAACATATACGCATAAGATGTATATAAGGATACATATATAAGATGCGTCCTTATATTTGATTGTTTGTGGCTTTGCCACCGGCTCATGCCTGGTCTACACTGTAGAATTAATGCAGTTTGGGGGTCCCTTCTTCAGCAACCCCACTCCTGGGCCCATAACCGTGTTGCAGCTTTATCCTTGCGTTACTTGCGAGCCAATCTCTCTCTTTCTCAATCGTAGAGACCCCATAGGCCATCTAGTCCAACCCCACTTTAAAAAAGCACAATCAGGAAAAGCACAATCAAAGCCCTCTTCACAGATGGCCACCCAGCCTACGTCTGCCAAGCTTGTAACTCGTATCGAAGAAAGAGATAAGATGGGTCTGACTTGTTTTTGGGAAATCCTTGCTGACTTCGAGTCGCCACAGCATTCCTTTCTGAGCGATTGCAGACTGATCGGCTCCAGGATCTTCTCCTGGTCTTGATGTCCGGCTGACTGGACACTGGTGGTCACTGCTTGGCTCCTGGTGTGTTCCCTTCTTGCCGGGACAATCTCCGTCTCCGGTTTCTGCCGGTGAGTCACCTGGCAACGCTCCCGCCACATTGGCTCCTTTGTTTGTCCGGCTGCCCTTTCCCGGGATTTTATGGCCGATGCCAACGAGGAGCTCAGATAAACAAGCCGAGAAAAAAGGGTCCGAGGCACGCTCCGCACGCGCCTCTTGTTCCCAAAGAAAAGGCTCCGGAACACGGCGCATGCAGACCTTGGAGGGTTGCATCTACGCTGCAGGATCAAGGCACGTTACAGGCCAAGGTCCCTGACTTACAAACTATTTAATATAATATTATTATACTGTATTATATTCTATTATTATATGCAGCTGGAGTTAGACTTCAGAAATATCCCTGTTCCGACTTGCATGCAAATACAACCTGCATACAAATTGCATACAAATTCAACACAGTCATAATAATAATAATAATAATAATAATAATAATAATCCCTCCATACAGTCCTAAACACTTGGGAAGTGTTTGACTTGTGATTTTGTGATACGAAATCCAGCATATATATCTCGTTTGCTGTGTCAGACTATGTCTTTGTGTCAATAATAATAATAATAATATCCTAAACACTTGGGAAGTGTTCAACTTGTGATTTTGTGATACGAAATCCAGCATATATATCTCGTTTGCTGTGTCAGACTATGTCTTTGTGTCAATAATAATAATAATAATAATAATAATAATAATAATAATAATAATAATAATAATAATATCCTAAACACTTGGGAAGTGTTCAACTTGTGATTTTGTGATACGAAATCCAGCATATATATCTCGTTTGCTGTGTCAGACTATGTCTTTGTGTCAATAATAATAATAATAATAATAATAATAATAATAATAATAATAATAATATCCTAAACACTTGGGAAGTGTTCAACTTGTGATTTTGTGATACGAAATCCAGCATATATATCTCGTTTGCTGTGTCAGACTATGTCTTTGTGTCAATAATAATAATAATAATATCCTAAACACTTGGGAAGTGTTCAACTTGTGATTTTGTGATACGAAATCCAGCATATATATCTCGTTTGCTGTGTCAGACTATGTCTTTGTGTCAATAATAATAATAATAATAATAATAATAATAATAATAATAATAATAATAATATCCTAAACACTTGGGAAGTGTTCAACTTGTGATTTTGTGATACGAAATCCAGCATATATATCTTGTTTGCTGTGTCAGACTATGTCTTTGTGTCAATAATAATAATAATAATAATAATATCCTAAACACTTGGGAAGTGTTCAACTTGTGATTTTGTGATACGAAATCCAGCATATATATCTCGTTTGCTGTGTCAGACTATGTCTTTGTGTCAATAATAATAATAATAATAATAATATCCTAAACACTTGGGAAGTGTTCAACTTGTGATTTTGTGATACGAAATCCAGCATATATATCTCGTTTGCTGTGTCAGACTATGTCTTTGTATCAATAATAATAATAATAATAATAATAATAATAATAATAATAATAATAATATCCTAAACACTTGGGAAGTGTTCAACTTGTGATTTTGTGATACAAAATCCAGCATATCTTTCTTGTTTGTTGTTTTGTCCGCTGCCCTAATGCCATCTCTCTTTTATATATATAGATTATTATATACAGCTGGAGTTAGACTTAAGAAATATCCCTGTTCCGACTTGCATACAAATTCAACTTAAGAGCAAGGTCGATAATATAATATAATTATATTATATATTATTGTATACAGCTGGAGTTAGACTTAAGAAATATCCCTGTTGCGACTTTCATACAAATTCAACTTGCATACAAATTGCATACAAATTCAACACAGTCATAATAATATTAATAATAATAATAATAGTAAAAATAATGACTTTGATAATACACACTACTTTTCTCCCTTCTTAGCTTCCTCCCTGGTGGAATCCATTGTTGGCAGATGTTAGCTGGCCCTGATTGTTTCCTGTCTGGAATTCCCATTTTCAGAGTGTTGTTCTTCATTTACTGTCCTGATTTTAGAGATTATATTGTTCTGTTTTATTATACCACAGTAATTTCTGACTTGCATACAAATTCAACAAGAGTAAGCTTGATAATATAATATCATTATATTATATATTATTGTATACAGCTGGAGTTAGACTTAAGAAATGTCCCTGTTCCCACTTGCATACAAATACAACTTAAAAGCAAGCTTGATAATATAATATCATTATATTATATATTATTGTATACAGCTGGAGTTAGACTTAAGAAATATCCCTGTTCTGACTTGCACACAAATTCAACTTAAGAGCAAAGCTACACAACTTGGAGGCTGCCTGTATTTACTTTTGAGGCAATTTAGGAAAGAAGTGTGTGGATATATGTATATGTGTATATGTATGTATATGTACACACACACGTGTAATGTGCATAATTAGGACACATAAACGCCCTGCTTCTGGTTGAGCCCAAAGGTCAATAGAAAGAGTGGATACAAAACCTCTCTGCACAAAACCGATTAGCGGTTTATGATATTTGTTGTGTATGTGTGTGCGCGTGTGCGCATGAGGGTAAAAGATATATGGCAAATATAACAAATCAATAAAATAATGAATGTTCGCGGCTCGTTTCTTCATTGTAGCGTTAAAGTGGCGTCAAAGTGGGTTAATTCCGCAGCGTAGACGAACTCTTTGCCCTTTAAAATTACGATTGCTCCGTGCCAAGCGATCTTTGAGCACTGAGCATTGACACATGAGCAGAGAAGAGACTAAAAGCATCTCCAGTGGACCGCATATGGATCAGTGCCTCTTTATGGCCAAGCGTTATGTAACGCCGCTGTTTTCCAGTGTGTTTCTGTACACAATTCTCTTCCCAGAAGAGAGAGAAAAAAGAGGAAAAACACATTGAGTGGCCATTGCCTCTATTTACCCGTCTCTCTCGTAACGCAATGCAAACGGTCCTGGTGACGTACGTTGAGATGGGAAACTCATAATAACAAAATCCTAGAGTTGGATGGGGCACCCAAAGGCCATCCAGTCCAACCCCCTTCTGCCATAAAGAAAAAGCACAATCCAATTCCTCCCGACAGATGGCCACCCAGCCCCTGCATCATAATAATAGTTGTTGTTGTTGTTATTATTATTATTATTATAGGCACAATCTGATCTCTCCTGACTGATGGCCATCCAGCCCCTGGATGATAATAATAATAATAATAATGGGATCTGCGCGCATCATTCGAAAATACATCACACAGTCCTAGACACTTGGGAAGTGTTCGACTTGTGATTTTGTGATACGAAATCCAGCATATCTATCTTGTTTGCTGTGTCATAATAATAATAATAATAATAATAATAATAATAATAATAATAATAATAATAATACATCACACAGTCCTAGACACTTGGGAAGTGTTCGACTTGTGATTTTGTGAAACGAAATCCAGCATATCTATGTTGTTTGCTGGGTCATAATAAAATAATAATAATAATAATAATAATAATAATAATAATAATAATAATAATACATCACAGTCCTAGACACTTGGGAAGTGTTCGACTTGTGATTTTGTGATACGAAATCTAGCATATCTATCTTGTTTGCTGTGTCATAATAATAATAATAATAATAATAATACATCACACAGTCCTAGACACTTGGGAAGTGTTCGACTTGTGATTTTGTGATACGAAATCCAGCATATCTATCTTGTTTGCTGTGTCATAATAATAATAATAATAATAATAATACATCACACAGTCCTAGACACTTGGGAAGTGTTCGACTTGTGATTTTGTGATATGAAATCCAGCATATCTATCTTGTTTGCTGTGTCATAATAATAATAATAATAATAATAATAATAATAATAATAATAATAATAATACATCACAGTCCTAGACACTTGGGAAGTGTTCGACTTGTGATTTTGTGATACGAAATCTAGCATATCTATCTTGTTTGCTGTGTCATACAATAATAATAATAATAATAATAATAATAATAATAATAATAATAATAATAATAATAATAGAATCCTAGTGTTGGAAGGGACCCTCAAAGGCCATCCATCCCAACCCCCTTCTGCCGGGAACCCAGCCTTCTTCCTTTTGGGAAACTGAGGCTATTAATGAACGTTGGCCAATCTGGCAATGGCTTTGGGCCAGAGATTTGCAGGAAACGTTTCTGCCCCGGGCGCTGAGTGAGGAGGCTCTCATTTCCTTAAGGAAGGCAGCAATTAGGAAACGGCAAAGATGCTTTTATTACGGCCTGTTAGATTTCTCTGCTGATTGAGAACTTCCTCTCAACACTCAGCAAGGTTATTGTTATTGTTGGCTACGAAGGCAAGGAAAAGCCACGCAGGCGCCAAGTATGATTATATAAGGTGCATTATATATAATACTAGCTGTGCCCGGCCACGCGTTGCTGTGTTGTTGTCTGGTGGTGTTGGTGAGAAATTGTTGAGGTGGTGGTGGTATTGAATGTCTGTTGTATGGTTGTCTTTATGTTTAGTATGCACACCGAAGTGGATTATATGGCAGTGTGGAGTCAAAATAATCCAGTTCAAAGCAGATAATATAAGATTCCAAATGGGTTATATAGCTGTGTGGAAGGGCCTTGAGTCTACACTGCCATATAATCCAGTTCAAATCTGATAATCTGTGGAAGAGGCCTAAGTGAGGCCTAACTGTGCCTGTCCCCTGGGCTGAGTAGGTTGCTAGGAGACCAAGTGGGCGGAGCTTAGCCTTCAAACTGGCAGCAATTGGATAAAAACTATTATTCCTCTCCCTGTAATTAAAACTTTATTTTTCTTTTCTTTTTGTTGTATCAACCTAGAGCCATGAATGATGGGTTGTGTTGTCAAATTTCGAGGTTGGGGGGCCTGTAGTTTGGTTGTTTTGTCCGCTGCCCTGATGCCATCACTCTTTTATATATATAGATTATATAATTATAGTTATAATTCTTGTTTGTTGTCTCTCCAGCTCACCAAGGAAACAGTCCTTCCAATCTTGTTTACCTTAAATTTGTTTGCAGACTTTTTGGACTTTCTTTGCGCCGTTGCTTGCCTTGCAATGTACGTTTCATGTGCATCATAATGCACATCCTACGTGGAGACTGGGGACGTTTCAAACAATGCTGTCCCTTAATGCATTGGAAAGCTTAGAAGGTTCACAGTGTTCTTTGGTAGTTCACGCAAAGCTTTATCAGACCTAGTTGTTTTCGTTTTTGCAAAATGCATGGGATCGTTTGATTTTAAACTGGAACAGGTTGAGCTGCTCTTTTGCTGCAAACAGCCCCATTGTATGGCAAACTTCCATCAGATGCATCTACAGCCCTGGTTGGTATTTGGATGGGAGGCCACCAATTTGTATCTGGTTCTGTAAGCTATATATCTGGGGAAGGAATTGATAAAACCACCTCTCAGTAAACCCTGGCTTTAGGAAACCCTATGAACCAAAAGACACAGACACTTTATTTTTAACTTTAAAAATAATTTATTTTTAAAATAATGCAATTTATTAAAATAGAAAAAGGGAGTCAACACACACACAATAATAAAATAAATAACATCTGTACGGTTGCAATGAAAAATAATTCCTAACATGGGCAAAGTCAATCAAGGGATCATCTGCATACCCACGTTATGGGAGTCTGAGTCCAGGACACCTGGCGGGAGGGCCGCAGTTGGCCCAGGTCTTTGTCCTTGTGGAATTGGACACTTAATTGAACACTTAATTCAATCAAGGGATCATCTGCATACCCACATTATGGGAGTCTGAGTCCAGGACACCTGGCGGGAGGGCCGCAGTTGGCCCAGGTCTTTGTCCTTGTGGAATTGGACACTTAATTGAACACTTAATTCAATCAAGGGATCATCTGCATACCCACATTATGGGAGTCTGAGTCCAGGACACCTGGCGGGAGGGCCGCAGTTGGCCCAGGTCTTTGTCCTTGTGGAATTGGACACTTAATTGAACACTTAATTCAATCAAGGGATCATCTGCATACCCACATTATGGGAGTCTGAGTCCAGGACACCTGGCGGGAGGGCCGCAGTTGGCCCAGGTCTTTGTCCTTGTGGAATTGGACACTTAATTGAACACTTAATTCAATCAAGGGATCATCTGCATACCCACATTATGGGAGTCTGAGTCCAGGACACCTGGCGGGAGGGCCGCAGTTGGCCCAGGTCTTTGTCCTTGTGGAATTGGACACTTAATTGAACACTTAATTCAATCAAGGGATCATCTGCATACCCACATTATGGGAGTCTGAGTCCAGGACACCTGGCGGGAGGGCCGCAGTTGGCCCAGGTCTTTGTCCTTGTGGAATTGGACACTTAATTGAACACTTAATTCAATCAAGGGATCATCTGCATACCCACGTTATGGGAGTCTGAGACCAAAAACCCTGGAGGGAGGGCCGCAGTTGGCCCAGGTCTTTGTCCTCATGGAATTGGACACTTAATTCAATCAAGGGATCATCTGCATACCCACGTTACGGGAGTCCGAGTCCAGGACACCTGGCGGGAGGGCCGCAGTTGGCCCAGGCCTGGCCGGTTGCAATGAAGACAGAACCGGGCCGAGTTCACGCGGCAAGGAGGAGGTGGAGCGCCACGCGGCTCTCGGCCAGGACCAGGTCCCTCTTGACGCCGCTGCCCTTGTTGACGGCCTTTATCCGCAGTGCGAAGTCGTAGAGGTCGTCCTCGGCCAGGCCGACGAAGAAGAAGTCCTCCTTGAAGATGGGGTTGCGGCTGCGCTTGATGCCGGTGCTGCGCTGCTTCTGGGCCTTCCCCGGCATCAGGGCGAACGAGACGCAGCAGTGGATGCCTTTGGGGTCGGCCGAGGGCGGGTAGAGACCCTCGGCGCTGATGAGCCGGACGCGGAGGCGGCGGTTGTGCGGGCAGTAGTCCGAAGACAGACGGACGATGGCCGCCGGGCTGATGTGGATCACGCTCTCGCGGCTCAGCCTCTCCAACTCAATGGGGAAAACGGGGAGCGCGGAGACGCTGTACGAACGAGGAGAAGGCTCGCAAAGGCTCTCCGAGGAGCGCCGCGTCGCGTTGGGGCTGCTGTCCGTGGAGCTGCCGCTTTCGTCTGCGGACAAGGACCCGGTTCGGCCAGTTCGGACGCCGTTGCTTTTGGATTTGAGCAATCCGTCGTGGCTCAACGCTTTGAAGAGCGACCCCCAACGTTGTCCCAAACGGGGGGAGCCAATCGGGGACGAGTCGGTGGACGAAACGGTCGTGTCGCTGTCCCATACGCACTGACTCTGCCGTTGAAGCGAATGGACGGCGATAGGTCCGGTTGTCGGGATCGGAACAGTCAGTTCTCGGCCGCTATAACTACCAGACCGCAATCCAGTTGTATGGGTGGGAATGGTCAGTTCTTGAAGTGACCGGACGGCAATAGGTCCGGTTGTGTGGATAGGAACGGTCAGTTCTCTGCCACTATAACTACCAAACCGCGGCCCAGTTGTCTGGGTGGGAACGGTCAGTTCTCGGCCGCTGTAACTACTCGACCGCGATCGTGGCAGACTCAGGCCAAGGTCAAGTCCTTCGCGATGGAAGATGGACTCCTTCCGCCGTGTGTGCGGACTCTCCAACAAGGTGCAAAACCCGTACGACGTCTGTGCCTTTTGGAAATGGGGCAAAGACAGCGCGGCCTGCGAGCGGGGGTCCGAATTGGTCCCGTCCTCCTCTTCCTCCTCTTCCTCCTCGACGCTTTCCACCTGGATCAGGTGCGGCAGGAAGGGCTCCTTGGCCTGCAGGCCGGTCTCGGTGAGGCACCGGTGGGGCACGAAACCCGAGCCGGGGCTCCTCGAGGGCGGGGAGACGGGCGCCAGGCGCGGGGGGATGCAGAACTCCGGGATGCGGTCCGGGGTCAGGATGTTGGCAAACGGGGCGGCCTGGCCGGACAGAGACGTGGACAGAGAGGCCGAGGGGGGGGTCCCGTCCTCCGAAGAGGAGCGGACTTTGTCCAGCAGCCACATGGGAGCGGGCCTGCAAGGATAATAGTAGTAAATAGTAAATAAAGTACAGACCGTCTCAAAATGATAGAATTTTCCCTGTCTTTGTGGTGTTGTTTCTCCCATTTTCCCTGTCTGCGTGGTGTTATTATGCTATATATAATAACTATGCTAATATATATATAATATTGTATAATAATATACAATATAATATACCATAATAATAATAATAATAACTCTATTTTTATACCCCGCCTCTATCTCCCCAAAGGGGACTCAGGGCGGCTTATAATATATTGTATATACATATATAATATTGATAATATTATAAATATATATAATATTGTATAATATACAATATAATATACCATAATATATAATAATATATTGTATATACATATATAATATTGATAATATTATAATGTAATGCAATGTAATGCTAATAATAATACAATATAATATATATTATACATTAATGTAATATTACTAAAAATATTGCAGTATAGTGGTCTAGTACAATATAGTAATATATACAGTCGAGTCTCGCTTATCCAAGCTTCTGGATTATCCAAGCCATTTTTGTAGTCAATGTTTTCAATACATCGTGATATTTTGGTACTAAATTCGTAAATACAGTAATTACAACATAGCATTACTGCGTATTGAACTGCTTTTTCTGTTAAATTTGTTGTAAAACATGATGTTTTGGTGCTTAATTTGTAAAATCATAATGAAATGTGACATTTTAATAGGCTTTTCCTTAATCCCTCCTTAAAATCCAACATATTCGCTTATCCAACGTTCTGCCGGCCCGTTTATGTTGGATAAGTGAGACTCTACTGTATATATAATATTGTATAATAATATACAATATAATATACCATAATATATAATAATATATTGTATATACATATATAATATTGATAATACTATAATGTAATGCAGCATAATGCTAATAATAATGCAATATAATAATATTAATTATATATTATACATTAATGTAATATTTCTAATAATATTGCAGTATAGTGGTTTAGTACAATATAGTAATATACAATGCTAATATTGTGCTATGCTAACAATATAATATATAGTATGTACATATAATTTGTAAACCGCTCCGAGTCCCCTTCGAGGTGAGAAGGGTGGGATATAAATATTGCAAATAAATAAATATTTTCCCTGCATCCATCTTCTCCATGTTCTATGTAACATGTTCTTTTTCCTTTGCATCTCTTTCATGTCTTTTCTCCCTACATCCTAGACTTGTTTTCCTTTCTTTCTTGCAACAAGTGCAGTTTCTATTGCACTGGGAAAAAAAGGAAACTTCAAAAAGTTCTAATTTTCTGCAAATTAATTCCTTGCTTTGGAAAACAAACCAAAAAAATTATTTTAAAACTATCCCAAATCCAAGCCATTAAGAGAGGATTTCTCCTGCTTTTGATGGGTGTTGCTTACCTTGCAAAAGTGGCGTTATTCTCCAAGACAGGAAAGCAATTCAGCAGCAATTTTGCTTCAAGGATGGCCTTTGAAAGCTGGATTTTTTCCCTTTCTGGAGCCTCAAGCCAGAGCGGGCGCTCTTTTATGCTCCCAGCCAGGCGCGCCGGAGCCAATCAGAGAGCGAGGACCCGGCGCGCGCGGCCGGGGAGGCTTCTGATTGGCTGAGGCGCCGCCCACTCCCAGGCGCCGGCTTGACTGCTGCTGCTGCTGCTCCTGCAGGCTCCTTTTTTTTTTTTGCAAGGAAATTCCTATTTTATTTTATTTTTATTTTTATTTTATTATTTGGAGTCGGAAAAAGTGAATAGGAGCGCAATGCAGTATTATATTTAATATATTCGTATTAGTTTATTACAATATTGTTTTTATATACAGTAGAGTCTCACTTATCCAACATAAATGGGCCGGCAGAATGTTGGATAAGCGAATATGTTGGATAATAAGGAGGGATTAAGGAAAAGCCTATTACACATCAAATTAGGTTATGATTTTACAAATTAAGGACCAAAACATCATGTTAGACAACAAATTTGGTAGAAAAAGTAGTTCAATAAGCAGTAGTGCTATGTAGTAATTACTGTATTTATGAATTTAGCACCAAAATATCACGATATATTGAAAACATTGACTACCAAAATGTGTTGGATAATCCAGAACGTTGGATAAGCGAGTGTTGGATAAGTGAGACCCTACTGTATTACATTGTATTAATATTTGTAGTATTATATTATATTACATTATAATATTTTATATATATATATATATATATATATATATATTGTATTATATATAGTATGCAATATATTATTAGTATGTTATACTATTAGAATTATATATATATAATTACTATATATTATATTATATATAGTATACAATATATTATTATTATGATTATTTTATACTATTAGCTCTTTGGGAGCTCTCCTTGGTACTAAAGGGAGGCAGTCTGGCCCCACTTTGAAGGCTTTAGGAGTTGTAGTTTGCACTCTTAGAAAGAAAAGCCTCACTTAAAAATAGGAGGGCGCTGGACTAGATGACCTTTGGGGTTCCACCTTTGGTGGTTGGTTGATATTATTACTGTTGTATTAACTCTTGTTTTATTGTCTTACTGTGTTTTATTTTTATTGTGTATTGTTCAATGTATTTATGCTGTTGTTTTTGTAAATTGTGCTAGTCACAATTTACAAAAACAAATTTAATATAGCCAATGCTATATTGCACTTTGTCCATTTTAACTGTGAAATTACCTTCCCCATTTCGGCCCATTTCGGCACATGTTGCACGTTGCCCGGGTTCTATGAATTAGTCTCCAGTGTTAATATTGTATGTTTTATGTTGATTTTAACGATTGTTTTTACTGTAATTGATGTTTTTATTGGATAACTGTTTTATTGCTGTGTTTTGATATTTGATTGTTTTATCGGGCCAGGCCCCATGTAAGCCGCCCCGAGTCCCTTCGGGGAGATGGGGCGGGGTATAAAAATAAAGTTATTATTATTATTATTATTATTATTATTATTATTATTATTATAGTCGGGCCTTGCCCCATGTGAGCTGCCCTGAGTCCCCATGGGGAGATGGTGGCGGGGTATAAATAAAGTTTATTATTATTATTATTATTATTCCCTCCAACTCTACATAGAAAGAGGATGGACTAGATGACCTTTGGGGTCCCACTGACTCTACATGGAAATAGGATGGACTAGACCTTGTAGCACCTTAACTTCCTTCTTGTTTACAAGTTCCACTCAGTGCACTTTGCCCAGCTCATTTTATGTTTTTATTGCTGTGTTTCTCAAGTGTTTTATAATGATTGTGATTTTTAATGCCTTTTACATTTATTTGTGTGTTTTTGTATTTGATATTATTGTATGTTGGTTTTATATCTGTAAGCTGCCCCGAGTCCCTCTGGGGAGATGGTGGCGGGGTACAAAAATAAAACTATTATTATTATTATTATTATTATTATTATTATTATTATTATTATTTCTAGATGGCCTTTGGGGTCCCTTATGAATCTACATGGAAATAGGATGGACTAGATGGCCTTTGGGGTTCCCTCTAACTCTACATAGAAATGGGATGGACTAGATGACCATTGGGGACCCCTTTGACTATATGGAAGAGGATGGACTAGATGACCTTTGGGGTCCCACCGACTCTACATGGGACTGGACTAGATGACCTTTGGGGTCCCACTGACTCTACATGGAAATAGGATGGACTAGATGGCCTTTGGGGTCCCACCGACTCTACATGGGACTGGACTAGATGACCTTTGGGGTCCCACTGACTCTACATGGAAATAGGATGGACTAGATGGCCTTTGGGTTCCCTTATGAATCTACATGGAAATAGGATGGACTAGATGACCTTTGGGGTTCCCTCTAACTCTACATAGAAATGGGATGGACTAGATGACCATTGGAGACCCCCTCCCACTATATGGAAGAGGATGGACTAGATGACCTTTGGGGTCCCATCCAAGTCTACATGGAAGGGGATGGACTAGATGACCTTTGGGGTCCCCTCCAAGTCTACATGGAAGGGGATGGACTAGATGACCTTTGGGGTCCCTTATGAATCTACATGGAAATAGGATGGACTAGATGGCCTTTGGGGTTCCCTCTAACTCTACATAGAAATGGGATGGACTAGTTGACCATTGGAGACCCCTCCCACTATATGGAAGAGGATGGACTAGATGACCTTTGGGGTCCCATCCAAGTCTACATGGAAGGGGATGGACTAGATGACCTTTGGGGTCCCCTCCAAGTCTACATGGAAGGGGATGGACTAGACGACCTTTGGGGTCCCCTCCAAGTCTACATGGAAGGGGATGGACTAGATGACCTTTGGGGTCCCCTCCAAGTCTACATGGAAGGGGATGGACTAGATGACCTTTGGGGTCCCCTCCAAGTCTACATGGAAGGGGATGGACTAGATGACCTTTGGGGTCCCCTCCAAGTCTACATGGAAGGGGATGGACTAGATGACCTTTGGGGTCCCCTCCAAGTCTACATGGAAGGGGATGGACTAGATGACCTTTGGGGTCCCCTCCAAGTCTACATGGAAGGGGATGGACTAGATGACCTTTGGGGTCCCCTCCAAGTCTACATGGAAGGGGATGGACTAGATGACCTTTGCAATAGATAGGCTTGCATTCTGGGCCCCTGCCGCATTTGCAAAATAACTTCTCTTGAAAGGCTTTAAAAATAAACCAGTGAGGAGACACGTTTGCGAGGTGTCCTTTTCTAGGTCACCTTTGAGGAGGGGACGGTCAGTGAAAGCAGAAGGAGACGAGATGCTCTCTCTCTCTCTCTATTTCTCTCTCTCGTGCATCATTCATGCGCGCTTGCCGTCCTTCGTCTTTCCAAAAACAGAGCATCCCGTCCTTTTTCATTCCTCAGAAGATGCGCAGCAGCATCATCGTCAGAAGCCATTGTTTCGGAAGAGAGAAACAAGACAGGATCAGGAGGTTCTGTTCTGGTGCAGAGAATTCGCGGGGAGTTCCCTGGGGAACCCCAAAGGGCATCTAGTCCAGCCCCCTCCCATGCAGCTCTAAAGCCTTTCTGTAGATCAGGGATCCCCAAACTAAGGCCCGGGGGCCGGATGCGGCCCTCCGAGGTCATTTACCTGGCCCCCGCCCTCAGTTTTATAATATAATATATTGTATATACATATAATGTTGATAATAATATTATAATGTAATACAATATAACACGAATAATAATACCATATAATAATATTAATTATATATTCTCTATTACATATAATATTACTAATAATATTACAGTTTAGTGGTATAGTTCAATAAAGTAATATATAATGCTAATATAGTGCTATGCTAATAATATAATATATTGTATGTACATATAATTTGTAAGCCACTCTGAGTCCCCTTTGGGGTGAGAAGGGTGTGATACAAATATAGTAAATAAATGCAGTAAATAAATAAATAATAAATAAGTACATTTTAGACTTAGGCTCGCCCAAAGTCTGAAATGACTTGAAGGCACACAACAACAACAACAACAACAACAACAACCCTAATTAACTTGACTATCTCATTGGCCAGAAGCAGGAGCACACTTCCCATTGAAATCCTGATAAATGTATGTTGGTTAAAATTATTTTTATTTTTAAATATTGTATTGTTCTTTTGTTGTTGTTGTGTTGTTGTTGTTGTTGTTGTTGTTGTTTTTACACTACAAATAAGACATGTGCAGTGTGCATCGGAATTTGTTTGTTGTTTTTTTTTTCAAATGATAATCCGGCCCCTCAACAGTCTGAAGGATTGTGGACCGGCCCTCGGCTTAAAAAGTTTGAGGACCCCTGCTGTAGATATTCTACATCTAATAACAATACTGTAATCTATATATATAAAAGAGTGATGGCATCACGGCGACCCACAAAACAACAAAACTACAGGCCCCCCAACCTCGAAATTTGACAACACAACCCATCACCCACGCCTCTAGGTTGATACAACAAAAAGAAAAGAAAAATAAAGTCCTAATTAGAGAGAGAGGAATAATGGTTTTTATCCAATTGCTGCCAGTTTGAAGGCTAAGCTCTATCCACTTGGTCTCCTAACAACCCACTCAGCCCAGTGTTAATAAAAGAATAAAAAATAAAATACAAATAATACTATAAAAACACTAAAAAAATTAATACAATAAAATACTATAATAACAAAATAACTAAAAATAATACAACAAAAAAATAAAATATAATAAATAAAAAAGATAAGTTACAATGAAATTAATTTAAAAAAATACAAATAACGTCAAATAAAAATTCTACAACAACTTTTAACCAATACCACCACCACTTTGCCACAGCAACGCGTGGCCGGGCACAGCTAGTACTAATAATAATAGGCTAATATCTACTTAATCATAATAGGCTAATATCTACTGAAATATAATAATAATAATAATAATAGGTGAAAATAATAATAATAATAATAATAATAATAATAATAATAATAATAATAAAAAAAAACTTTATCGGGGGGCTCACAACAGGGACAAGCCCGAACAACAACAACATATTAAACAAAAACTTAAAATATTGAAATATATTAATAATAATAATAATAGGCAAATATCTGCTGAAATAATAATAAGTGAATATCTATTGAAATATAATAAAATAATAATAGGTGAATATCTACTGAAATATAATAAAATAATAGGGGAATATCTACTGAAATATAATAAAATAATAGGCTAATATCTACTGAAATAATAATAATACTAAAAATAGGCGAATATATATTGAATAATAATAAGAGGCAAATATCTACTGAAATATAATAATAATAGTAATAATAATAATAGGTGAATATCTATTGAAATAAAATAAAATAAGAATAGGTGAATATCTACTGAAATATAATATAATAATAATAGGTGAATATCTACTGAAATAATAATAATACTAAAAATAGGCGAATATCTACTGAAAAATAATTATTATAATAATAGGTGAATATATATTGAATAATAATAATAGGCGAATATCTACTGAAATATAATAATAATAATAATAATAATAATAGGTGAATATCTATTGAAATATAATATAATAATAATAGGTGAATATCTACTGAAATAATAATAATACTAAAAATAGGCAAATATCTACTGAAATATAATAATAATAGGCTAATATCTACTGAAATAATAATAATACTAAAATAGGTGAATATCTACTGAAATAATAATAATATTATTTTAATATCTACAGAAATATAGTAACAATAATAGATTAATATCTACTGAACTATTATAATAATAATAGGCTAATATAATATAATAATAATAATAATAATAATAATAATAATATAATAATATAATAATATATAATATAATAATACTAATACTAATAATAATACTAATAATAATAATAATAATAGGCTAATAACTACTGAAATATAATACTAATAGGATTTGGGGATAAAACCAGGTCTCGAATACAAGACATTTCGACGGCCATGGAAAATCCGTGTAGCCATTCATTAATTGGAGAGGATGCCTCAATGAATAAACAAACCGATCTTTCCCGGGAGACGTCCTGCGCTGCTTTGTCCTTGTTCGGGCGCATGTTGTTCTTGGAGAAAAATAAAAGGGGGAGAAAGCTGTTATTTTGGGAAACCAGGCCAAGGCCCTTTTGCAGGGATAAATAATCCCGGGAAGGAACGCTGTGCCGGCTTCTCCAGATGTGGGTCAAGGTGTGGGCGGAAGGTGTGTTAACCCAATTTGGCAACACATCGTTCCTTTGAGAAAAAAAAGTACAAAATATAAGAGATATGGAAGAACATGGCATTATTCTAGATTCCCTTTGACCACAAGCTGGCCACTGGTTGTGCCTCTGGTGTGGCTGCCACTTTTGGACTCTTGCTTGCTGAGGTGTCCCTGCTGCGAGTATCTCTGTCGGTCTTAGGAAGCTGTCTCTCGATTTGGCTTGCTGGCTGATAATCCGAACAGAGGATGGGCACATAGAAGGTAGTTTTGAGAGGAAGCAGATCAAAGGAGGTGTATTTACAGACCTGTCAGCAGCTTATTATACTGTCAATCATTGAAATTGTGAGAAAAATTCATAATATCACAAGGAATTCCCATGTCACACATTTCATAGGAAATTTGCTACAAAACAGGAAGCTTTGTAGAATAAGTTGAAAGGCAACTTTCCATTATTATTATTATTATTATTATTATTATGACACAGCAAACAAGATAGATATGCTGGATTTCATATCACAAAATCACAAGTCGAACACTTCCCAAGTGTCTAGGACTGTGTGATGTATTATTATTATTATTACTATTATTATTATTATTTTATTATGACACAGCAAACAAGATAGATATGCTGGATTTCGTATCACAAAATCACAAGTCGAACACTTCCCAAGTGTCTGGGACTGTGTGATGTATTATTATTATTATTACTATTATTATTATTATTTTATTATGACACAGCAAACAAGATAGATATGCTGGATTTCGTATCACAAAATCACAAGTCGAACACTTCCCAAGTGTCTGGGACTGTGTGATGTATTATTATTATTATTATTATTATTATTATTATTATTATTATTATTATTGTATGACACAGCAAACCAGATAGATATGCTGGATTTCGTATCACAAAATCACAAGTCGAACACTTCCCAAGTGTCTAGGACTGTGTGATGTATTATTATTATTATTATTATTATTATTATTATTATTATTATTATTATTATTGTATGACACAGCAAACAAGATAGATATGCTGGATTTCATATCACAAAATCACAAGTCGAACACTTCCCAAGAGTCTAGGACTGTGTGATGTATTATGTATTATTATTATGTGATGTATTATTATTATTATTATTATTATTATTATTATTATTATTATTATTATTATTATTATTTGAAACACAAGATGTGTCCACAGCAGACACTCTGCTGGCTGTTGTTAATTATTATTATTGTTATTGTTAATTTTTATTATTGTTGTTGTTGTTATTATTATGCGCAGGTAAAGATCGCCACCTGCTGGCGGTGGGAAGAGCACATTGCAATTCCTTGAAGCTCATTGCACATTATAGTGTCTGTCTTTTGCATCCCACTTTTGCCATACCTTAAAGCATGCTGGGATTTGTAGTTTCCGGTGGAATTAAGGAGGCTTGACCATAGATCTCTGATCAAAAATATATACCTTTTCTGTCCATGCATTTGTGGCATTACCTGGATTCAAAGCACAAAGGTATTTTGCACTGAAGTCACTCGACATCGGATGGGACAGAAACACAATAATAATAATAATAATAATAATAATAATAATAATAAGAAGAAGAAGAAGAAGAAGAAGAAGAAGATAATATCTACAGAAATTATTATTATTGTTGATAGACTAATAATATACTCTTCTTATTATATAATAATAATAGGCTAATATCTACTGAAATATAATAATAGCAATAATAATAAGACAATATGGAAATTATTGTTGTTGTTGTTAATAGATGGATAGACTAATAATAATATATTCTTATATTATTATTATTATTATTATAATTATAATAGGCTAATATCTACTGAAATATAATAATAGCAACAATAATAAGACAATATCTACGGAAATTATTATTGTTATTCATAGACTAATATCTACTGAAATATAACAAGAAAAGGCCAATATCTAACTAATAATAATAATAATAATAGGCTAATGAAATAGTAATAGCAACCACATGGACTCAAGTCTAATGTGCCATCGAATCTCATGCGCAGTCTTGTCAAAATTGCCACTTTAAAAATATTCACTAACAATAACTAGCCTAACGTAATGTAGATTCTTAGGTCAAGTTAAGTTAGTGAGTTGCTGTGAGGTTTTTTTCCGGGCTGCCTGGCCATGTCCCAGAAGCAGCATTTTCTCCTGATGTTTTGCCCACATCTATGGCAGGCATCCTCAGAGGTGGTGAGGTCTGTGGGAAACTCACAGCAACCCAGTGATTTGGGCTGCAGAAGCCTTTGACAACAACACATGAAGTTAAGTTAGTTTAGTTATTTTGACGAATGATTTCGAATATTAATTTTTCAAATGCAAAAACGTTCATGTCGGCATCCACCAGGGGGCAGCCTAGGATGCTTCACTGCACCTTTAAATTTAATTAAATTATATATATATATATATATATATATATATATATAAAATTTAATTTTATATAATTTAATTTA